>NC_054707.1:70330176-70385176 GCF_016097555.1 Gigantopelta aegis | reverse complement strand
TCACCTACACGTCACCAGCATCTTGTCACCTATACGTGTCTAGAAAACTTGTCACCTACACGTCACTAGCACCTTGTCATCTACACGTCACTAGCATATTGTCACCTACACGCCACTAGCATCTTGTCACCTATACGTGTCTAGCAAACTTGTCACCTACACGTCACTAGCATCTTGTCATCTACACGTCACTAGCATATTGTCACCTACACGCCACTAGCATCTTGTCACCTATACGTGTCTAGCACCTTGTAAACTACACGGCACTAGTACATTGTCACCTATAAGTCACTAGCACCTTGTCACTTATACGTGACTATCACTTTGTTACGTGTTCGTCACTAGTACATTGTCACCTACACGTCACTAGCACATTGTCACTTACACGTCACTAGCTCCTTGTCAACTATACGCCACTAGCACCTTGTCAACTATACGTGTCTAGCACCTTCTCACACACACGCCACTATCACCTTGTCACCTATAGGTCACTAGCACCTTGTCAACTATACTTCACAAGCACCTTGCCACCTATACGTCACTAGCACCTTGTGAACTATACGTGTCTAGCACCTTCTCACATACACATCACTAGCACCTTGTCACACGTGTCTAGCATCTTATCACATACGTCACTAGCACCTTGTCATGTACACTTCACTAGCACCTTGTCACATGTGTCTAGCACCTTGTCACATACACGTCACCACCATCTTCTCACCTGTACGTCACCACGGCCTTGTCACCTACACGTCACCACGACCATGCCACCTAAACGCCACCACACCTTGTCACCAGTACGTCACCACCACATTGTCACCTACACGTCACCACGACCTTGTCACCAGTACGTCACCACCACATTGTCACCTACACGTCACCACGACCTTGTCACCTACACGTCACCACCACCATGTCACCTACACATCACCACCACCTTGTCACCTACACGTCACCACCACCTTGTCACCTGTACGTCACCACCACCGTCTCGTGGTTTCAAACAAAATGAATTATTGTTTAACCTAGATCGCTGAACTTTGCCAGGGCTGTCACCGCCGCGGCATTCACAACCACGGTCAGCGGGTTGCCGATCCTGTCGACGCCGTTGAAGGTCATGGACACTGAGATGATGGCGGACTTGGCCGGGTGGTTGACGACGCAGGTGGCCGTTCCCGTACTTCCACTGTTTACTGTAGCAGCCACACTTATTTCTGAAGCACTTCCAACTGAAA
The DNA here is from genome assembly GCF_016097555.1 of Gigantopelta aegis. Classification (NCBI taxonomy): domain Eukaryota; kingdom Metazoa; phylum Mollusca; class Gastropoda; order Neomphalida; family Peltospiridae; genus Gigantopelta; species Gigantopelta aegis. Next base: position 70,383,941 of record NC_054707.1, on the reverse strand, counting down.
CGGAAAGAAAGGAAAAGAATATCAGTCAGGGTTTTCTTTTCTGATGTAGATATCGGCACACTTTTTAAACTTCAGGGCCTCGTTTTACAACGCGATCGTAGCGCTAAGGTCATTTTAAGTCCCGAGAAAACAGGAAGGAACCAACTCAATAGACACATGCTCTGATTGGAATTTCCCCGTCTCAATCAATGCATAACATGACAGGTATATCAAAGGCCGTGGTATGTGCTGCCATGTCTGTGGAAAGTGCATATAATAGACTCATTGCTGCTAATGGACAAATCAGGTTTCCTCTAAGACTACGAGCCAAAACTTTCCAAATTGCTCTAGTGGTGGGGCTAAACAAAAGAAACTTTAACTTCTTGGCATGAAAAGAGGCTCGAATCTACAGAGGGGGATTGATCCTATGACGCATCGTACTCGAGGCAAGTGACCTATTGACTGAGCTACATCCTGCTCACAAGCATTTTAGAAGATAGTTGAAGTTAACTTTTGTTTTGTTTAACGACACCATTGCAGCACATTGATGTGTTAATCATCGGCTATTGGATGTCAAACATTTGATAATTGTGACATAATTATAGTTGTAGAGAGGAAACCCGGTACGTTTTCATAAGTAGCAAGGGATATTTTATATGCACCATCCCACAGACAGGATAGCACATACCACAACGCTTTGCCATTAGGCTGTGTCCCAACCGCCTTTTAGAAAATAGTGCGAATGTTTTCTAAAGGTATTGTGGATGTTTTCTGAAGGTATTGTGAATGTGTTCTGAACGTATTGTGAATGTGTACTGAAGGTATTGTGAATGTGTACTGAAGGTATTGTGAATGTGTTCTGAAGGTATTGTGAATGTGTACTTAAGGTATTGTGAATGTGTTCTGAAGGTATTGTGACTGTGTTCTGAAGGTATTGTGACTGTGTTCTAAAGGTATTGTGAATGTGTTCTGAACGTATTGTGACTGTGTACTGAAGGTATTGTGAATGTGTACTTAAGGTATTGTGACTGTGTACTGAAGGTATTGTGACTGTGTACTGAAGGTAGTGTGAATGTGTACTGAAGGTATTGTGACTGTGTACTGAAGGTATTGTGAATGTGTTCTGAAGGTATTGTGCATGTGTTCTGAAGGTATTGTGAATGTGTACTGAAGGTAGTGTGAATGTGTACTGAAGGTATTGTGACCGTGTTCTGAAGGTAGTGTGAATGTGTACTGAAGGTAGTGTGAATGTGTTCTAAAGGTATTGTGACTGTGTTCTAAAGGTATTGTGAATGTGTTCTGAAGGTAGTGTATGTTGTGAGGTGTGTTGAATGTGTAAGGTATTGTGTGTACTGAAGGTAGTGTGAATGTGTACTGAAGGTATTGTGAATGTGTACTGAAGGTATTGTGAATGTGTTCTGAAGGTATTGTGAATGTGTTCTGAAGGTATTGTGACTGTGTTCTAAAGGTATTGTGAATGTGTACTGAAGGTATTGTGAATGTGTTCTGAAGGTATTGTGACTGTGTTCTGAAGGTATTGTGACTGTGTTCTAAAGGTATTGTGAATGTGTACTGAAGGTATTGTGAATGTGTTCTGAAGGTATTGTGAATGTGTACCTAAGGTATTGTGACTGTGTACTGAAGGTAGTGTGACTGTGTTCTGAACGTATTGTGACTGTGTTCTGAAGGTAGTGTGAATGTGTACTGAAGGTATTGTGCATGTGTTCTGAACGTAGTGTGAATGTGTACTGAAGGTACTGTGAATGTGTTCCGAAGGTATTGTGAATGTGTTCTGAACGTATTGTGAATGTTTTGTGAACGTATTGTGAATGTGCTTTGAAGGTAGTAGGCATGTGTTCTGAAGGTATTGCAATGGACTCACCTGTGATGAGACAGAAGGTCTTGCCCACGATGAAACCAGACCCTGAGATGGTGAGCGTCTGAGTCCCCGACCCTTTGATGAAACTTGTCGGAGATATTGACGTCGCCGTCACAGCTGTGTATAAAAAGAAGAAGAAGCAAGGTTTTAAATTTAAAACAAAAGAAATATCGCTTTACTATGAGGTAACAATTTTTTTAATGAAAATAATTAGATGCACTGAAATAAAACTGAACTAATTTAGGACGCGAATCCTAGAACCTCAGATTAAAAGTCTGATGCTCTACCGACCATATAATGCACACATTAAACAGCTAACTATCGGTTAATAAGTGTTATTATTTATTGAAAGCATGCAGCATTACAGATACCCCCCCCCCCCCCCCCCCCCCCATCTATAGAACTATAAGAACTATGAAATATATATGTGATAAAATCCACCTAAAATGAATCACTGCACTAAAAGTATATTATTAGACCGGCCTCGGTGGCGTCGTGGTTAGGCCATCGGTCTACAGGCTGGTAGGTACTGGGTTCGGATCCCAGTCGAGGCATGGGATTTTTAATCCAGATACAGACTCCAAACCCTGAGTGAGTGCTCCGCAAGGCTCATTGGGTAGGTGTAAATCACTTGCACCGATCAGTGATCCATAACTGGTTCAACAAAGGCCATGGTTTGTGCTATCCTGCCTGTGGGAAGCGCAATTAAAAGATCCTTTGGTGCTAATCGAAAAGAGTAGCCCATGTAGTGGCGACAGCGGGTTTCCTCTCAAAATCTGTGTGTGGTCCTTAACCATATGTCTGACGCCATATAACCGTAAATAAAATGTGTTGAGTGCGTCGTTAAATAAAACATTTTGTCTTTAAAAGTATATTAGCTGCCTGTACTCCAATTCTGAATCTAAATATATTTTCAGACAGTATGGTCAGAATAAAGATTTGTTTTTTTAAAGCAAATTTACTGAATCTTAAGTTTGATACAATAAAGATGAATATTTATACAATAACGTATATGCTGGGGCATAGCCAGAGAGGAAAAAAACGCTGAGGAAAGCCCAGACCTGTAAAATAAATATCAGTGTCATGGGAAAAATAAAATAAATCTGTGGAAATTCCAGGCGATGCGAGCGCCTTGTCTGCTTCATGCTGGCTACGCCATTGGTATGTATGTCTGTATTTATGTACGTATATGCATTATATATATTGTAAGGAGACCACTAGTTACTCAGTGACAATACTTCAATTTTGATATTCTACAATTAATTATGCAAATATTATGCGAGGATATGCTAGCTATTTAATGAATATTCTAATTCACCTGTCGAGTCGTAAACCAGCAATGTAGCAGTGGAATTTGCCAACGCTCCCCCATTTTGCTGTCGACACTCAACCGAGTACGAGCCTACAATAAATATATACAACCAGTGATCAAACGCTGAATCAATGAAAGAAAGAATGAAAGAATGAAAGAAAGAATGAATGAATGAATGAATGAATGAATGAATGAATGAACGAACGAACGAACAACGAACGAACGAACGAACGAACGTACGTACGTACGTACGAATGAACGAACGAACGAACGAAGTAAAGAAAGAACGAACGAAGGAACGAAAGAACGAAGAATGATCGAATAAATGAAATTTAACGACAGCCAAAATAAACAAATATATGGGCTATTTTGTGTCGAATAATGGTGAGCAAATGAATAAATAGACGAATGACGTAAAAAAAAAAAAAGATTTATAAAATCAAGTTAAAAATTAAAATACAGAATAAAATACAAATATCACACGACAGTGATTACAATTTTGAATAAAATTTGACTGTTGTTTGTTTTTTGGGTTATTGTGTTTTGCGCCCAACGTTAGATGAATATAATAATTATGTTAGTTGCCTGCGCCACGCCACGTCCCGTGCACGCTATTCTATATTCTGTATCAAGCATTACTCATCAGGCGAGAGCGATGACGTTGTTTACCTGCAGCGACGTTGCTGGGAACGGTAATGACGATGGACTGTGCGCTTGTTTTCGTAGAGATGACGACGACTGTTTCAGTTGATGTTCCGTCCAGCACCAGAACACATTCCAGATTCACTCCATTTAGCCCAGCACCCGCCACTGTTACAGACTGCAGGAAATAACAAATATATCACTGGATTACTGCTGGCAATCGGTGGCAGTTTGATAATCGATCATCGGTTGTAATCGGTTAGCACCAAACGATCAACTTTCGATTATATAATCGGTTAAAATTATGTGAACATAAGAAGGATTTGAATTAAAAGGATCATGCACCTATTGATCTGTTCACCCCACCAAATATATCACTGGGTAGTGTCAAGAATCGGTTGGAATTTGATAATCGATCATCGGTTATGATCGGTTCGCACCGACCGATTAACTTTCTATTACACAATCGGTTAGAATTATATATGAGCAAAAGAAGGATTTTAATTTTAAGCATCGTGCACCTATTGTCATATTCACCAAGAGAGATCTATTTCACCTTTAATAACCATTTACTATATTTATTCTTTATGTACACTGTAAAACAAAACCCCTAAGGGCCCTAACCCAACATACTTACATGAATTCCAGCTTCTAAACTGGAGGAACAATTACGGTTAATATTTCCCACTCACTCGATTGTGTGTGTTTATAATCGACCATCACGTTGTTAGTGTTAAACCCATCAATTTTCCATTGTAATCGACCACTGGAATATCACCATACTCGATAAAATTAACTGTTATAGATTCTTTCTTTTAAATGGCAGATTTAAAAAAATTAAATGGCAGGTGGTGCTCTCAACTTAATATTAAAGAAAAAAGAAGAAGACAGACATATTTTATTTAACGACGCACTCAGCACATTTTATTTACGGTTATATGGCGTCAGACATATGGTTAAGGACCACACAGATATAAAGAGAGGAAACCCGCTGTCGCCACTTCATGGGCTACTCTTTTCGATTAACAGCAAGGCATCTTTTATATGCACCATCCCACAGACAGGATAGTACATACCACGGGCTTTCTTACCCCAGTTGTGGAAGACTGGCTGTAACGAGAAATAGCCCAATGGGCCCACCGACGGGGATCGATCTTAAACCGACCGCGCATCAAGCGAACGCTTTACCACTGGGCTACGTCCCGCCCACCTCCACCCCCACCCCACCCCCCCCCCCCCCCCCCGAATTTACAAAGCCTTGAAGCACGCGTGTAAGACATAAACAGGCTTTGTAATTTCAGCCCAAGTTACGTGTGCGACTAGCAGTTAAACCTGCCGAACGTTTACACATGTTACTACACGTACAAAATTCCATCATTGCGGAAGAAGGAACACTGTAACGACGGAAGAAAATGAAATATGTAAAGAATAAATGAATGTTTAACGACACCCCAGCATAAAAATGCACATCGGCTATTGGGTGTCAAACAAAGGTAAGTATAGAATTATGATAAATAATGTATACATCAAACTATAATAATTAAACTGTTAGTAATAATACGAGTTGTGTCGTCAGATTTACGTTTATGTTCAAAATTAGGTTTAGAATGTTTTATGAAATTGGTCCCGGAAGGTGTAACTTACTTTTTGCACCCCTGATGGAATGATGTCGGGATTGGCAGACTGAACAGCAAGACAGGACGTTCCGTCCCCGCCACACACCTGGCAGGCATCGAACACTTTACCCCTGCAAAAATCAAAATCAAATGGTGTATGTGCAGGTGATGGTGGTGGTGGTGGTGGTGGTGGTGGTGGTGTGTGTGTGTGTGTGTGGGGACGACCCCTTCTTCCAAGAATTTTTATTTTGTTTTAATGTATTTTTCGTGAGAGCATGATCCGACCCCCATATGATAAAAACTTCGCTTGCCAGAGTAGAATCCACTTCAGCACAATTTCCTGCAAACACGCCCGCAAATATAATTCATTTGTATATCCAAGCCAAGAGCACATAAATTAATCATCGGCTATTGGATGGAAATGTTTTATTTAACGACGCACTCAACACAGTTTATTTATGGTTATATGGCGTCGGACATATGGTTAAGGACCACTTAGATATTGAGATCTGGGAAACCCGCTGTCGCCACTTCATGGGCTACTCTTTTCAATTAGTAACAAGGGATCTTATATATGCACCATCCCATAGACAGGATAGCACATACCACGGCTTTTGATGTACCAGTCGTGGTGCACTGGCTAGAGCGAGAAATAGCCCAATGGGCCCACCGACGGGGATCGATCCCAGACCGACCGCGCATCAAGCGAACGCTGTACCACTGGGCTACGTCCCGCCCCCATCGGCTATTAGATGACATGTAGTCTTCATTGAAAACCTGCTTCCCATATCTTCTCTCCATTTAAAAACAAACAAATACGGTCATATTTCATATCAGTCCGTCATATTATTTCCCCACCAATGCACGCCGAAAAGAAACTAAAAACCAACAATGGCATTATACAATGACCCGTTATCAAGAGTTAACACATCCGTGAAGCACGCTAAATGTTATTGCTACATAGATTAACCTAACATGCAACATTAATTTCACATTGAAACATTCCGTTTAAAGCTATAATAGTCAGTGTATTTACAAATAAATAAATTTACAAGTCATTCTTCTATATCCATACGATGCAGTTGCTAATCTACTTCATATAAAATATATCATTCGCAATATTAGCGCCTAAAAGCTGATAGCTTTTGCAATGTGCTCTAGTGGTGTCATTAAGTATGACAACTGACCGTATACGCTGATACTGCAGAAATGTGACGTTTTTAAAACTGTAGTTGTTTGTATTTTGCAGTACAAAACGATATTAAAAGTGGATATTACAGCTTTAGTTTTTGGAAAATGTCAATGAAATAGGTTTCAGCGTGAAATTTTGTCAGCCACTTTTTTTTTTTTTAAATTCCAAATACTCATTATATTTCTCTTAAATATCTTCATCTCGATTCTGTTCCCTTTATTCCGTTTTCAACTTTCCGTCTTTTTCGTTCTCTTTTCAGACCTGTTTGGGTGTGTTTCGGTCCGTTGCAGTGTTTTGTTGGACCCCAACATAAACACCAAACGTCATATAGCTGCTATTGACAACACAAACAGGATAAGCAAGCTTAAGACTGCGGGACTTAATTAACGAGAAACTACTGAGATTAATTATATATGTTTAGATTAAGGCCTATACTGGATGGACATTGACCAATTTCGGCACGATATGACACATTTATTTCAGTTCTACGTCTTACAATATTATGTACCGGTCAACTTTAATGATTTGTGCGTTTAGAATATTCGTACTTGTGTATTATACGCTAGCTCGAGTAACCTCTAGGCCCGCTTATTGCTATGTTATGTTGTCCCCTACAACATATCAATAAGGGGAGGGGCTAGAGGTGACTCGAGCTAATTATACGCCAACTCCGTTTATTTGAATATAATATGTTGCTGATATCCATCGAACTGTTCTGTGCCCCGTTCCACGAAGCGATCTTTGCGCTAGGATCACCTTAAATGCATTAGATAGTTATGATGATCTTAGCGCTAAGATCGCTTCATGGAACGGGGCTCTGGACACTTCCTTAGATATGCAGTCTGAGTTTGTTGCCCGAAACATGGGTTACGGTTCACCGGCCTCGGTGGCGTCGTGGTTAAGCCATCGGACATAAGGCTGGCAGGTACAGGGTTCGCAGCCCGGTAACGGATCCCACCCAGAGCGAGTTTTAACGACTCAATGGGTTGGTGTAAGACCACTACACCCTCTTCTCTCTCACTAACCACTATAGCCAAGGACAGCGTGCTTGAACCTTAATTGGATATAAGCACGGAAATAATTTAAAAGAAAGGAAGCAATTATCACCTTATCCCCACATCCTTTGAACCTTTGAGTCGGTTTGTAGCCGATACTAGGAGAGAAACCCACCACCCATTATATGAGCCTTCAGCCCGATCGAGAACCGTTACTGGATCAGTCGTAAGTCAGTGAAAACTCAGTGGATCCGCTAAATGGGTGCGATCTTAGGACCTTAGGATCTTAGGCAGAGTCAGTTTAAGAATTCGCGGGGCCTGTAGCAAAAATAACAGCGGGGCCCCATTCCCAGGATAAATATTTTGCAACCCTTCCGGGGAGAGGGAACAAAGAAAGAAAGAAAGAAAGAAATGTTTTATTTAACGACGCACTCAACACATTTTATTTATGGTTATATGGCGTCAGACATATGGTTAAGGACCACACAGATTTTTTTAGAGGAAACCCGCTGTCGCCACTACATGGGCTACTCTTTCCGATTAACAGCAAGGGATCTTTTATTTGCGCTTCCCACAGGCAGGATAGCACAAACCATGGCCTTTGTTGAACCATTTATGGATCACTGGTCGGTGCAAGTGGTTTACACCTACCCATTGAGCCTTGCGGAGCACTCACTCAGGGTCTGGAGTCGATATCTGGATTAAAAAGCCCTTGCCTCGACTGGGATCCGAACCCAGTACCTACCAGCCTGTTGACCGATGGCCTAACCACGACGCCACCGAGACCGGTAGGAACAAATGACCTGGTGAATATAAATGTGCACATCACCGCGGGGGCCCCTGAAGCGCGAGATCCGTAGCATGTGGTACTACTAGGATAAACCGGCTCTGCCCTCAGTGGAACCGTCTACCGACTAAGCTAAATCTCGTCCATCATCAGGTAGTACTAAACCAAATAACTTCCGGCTGGGTCAAAGTTCGAGGTGCACTTTTGATCGAGAAGTCAACACCACAACTCCTGTGATTTGCGATAAATGTGTGTGTTGGTTGTAAAAAAAAAATAGTTTCATCTGGGCAAAAAAATGTATGCAATTTTATTTCATCTAGTACCACTGTGTCAACTAGTTTTTGTGCTTGAAACATATATGAGGTACCTGTAAAACAAAGTACTAGAATTTTGTGCGGAACTAGGGTAGTCATAGACGCACCCCGTCGTTTATGTCAATTGATACGCTTCAGGTAGGAGATTTAGCCACATACGTTACTACTGTCATCTATGGGATTTGATTTGGTAGTATACACCCTTCAAAGTAGGTCAATGCCCGCGTGCGAAATAATTTCAATTAGATCTTAGTAAATGTTTTGGTTGTTGCCAGGAAAGATTTTGAGTAGACTATATATCAAGTAAACAAACTAAGACTGATCACGATGAAAATGGTGCTGGGCTAGTCTAAATTATGCATGGCAGATTGGACAGTTTCGTACTCAGCGAGGCGTTTAAAGCGCGGAAAGAAGGCGAGAGTGGCTCAGCGCACTTGGAACACGCGATTAAATGATGCTGCACGTAATAACTGTTTATTGTTTTCTTCTGATTAACTCTGGCTACAAAATCGAAAATACTATTTTGGTTCAAGGTTATGTAAATTAAGTTTTTGCCCACTCATTGCAGCCATATGATTGGCCAAGCCGTGGTCACGTGTTTTCGTCAGATATCGCGTGGGCTCAAAGTAAAAAAACCCAATCTGCTCACAATGGAATGAAATTTCCAAGTCCGTGTATATACGGGGTATCGTGGACTTGAAAAAAACATAACCAATACTAGGTACAAATAAATAGTATGACGTCTGTCGTTTGATACACACACAGGCAGACATGCTTAGGCATTACACAAAAACGTTGATTGGATGTCAAACATTTGGTAGTTTTAAAATATAGTCTTGGAGAGAAAACCCGGTATAGTTTTTTAGTAGTAACATGGGGTCGTTTATATGCACCATCCCATAGACAGAAGAGCACGACAGGATAGCCGATAATATATATATATATATATATATATATATATATATATATATATATATATATATATATACCAGTCGTACTGCACTGGATGAAACGAGAAATAGCCCAATGGGTCCACCGACGGGGATCGATCCTAGAGGCCCTATATTAGTTGTAATGCTTACATATATACTGAATATAATATAAGACACACACGCACACACACACATGCAATAATTATACCCACACTTTACGAGGTATCGGTGAATATCCCTAGTCTCACGACCAGTACACCTAGTAAGGTTGGGTATAACTGACTTATATACCCCACTTCAGGTCGAGTGAATTATTAATATATAAGTTCCATAGCAAATATGATCAATAACTAGAAAGTAATATAAAACGAAACGAAAATAATGTGTACCAGACGTCGTGACCCTCACATTTTGTTCTCGAGTATTGAAACTGTTTATTTCACTTTTGTCCGTGTCGCACGTGCAAATGTAATTTGATACAGTTTTGTCCTTGTGTGTTAGGCTGTACTGATATCGGAATGTATTAAAGGGACACACCCTAGTTACGTTTATTTGTTAACCATTACGGCGTTGTTTTTCGCTATTAAACCCCATTTTTCACAAATAAAATTGCACTTTACTTACATTTTATTATTTAGAATACACATTTCCATTCACCTGAAGTGCTTTTTGGTAATCCTGATGTTTGTAAAACCACGAAATGCATTTTTTGCATTTTTTCACAAGACGTGTTGTCGAGAAAAAACCGTTAAGCAAGCGAGGTCCAATCTATTTTTAGAGGGATATTTCCATTTCAATGTCACAGACGTTGGTATATCACGTGACCGTTATCATTTTGGTTCGGTTTGTTTTCTCGTGCACGGTTCGCGCAATCAACATCCGATTTGTGAGATTTGTCTTCACAGTTCGTGAACATTTTCAGTAACAATAAGGTTCAGACAAGTAAGTGTCTCAATACAAAACGTTACAAACCCTTAAAACCAATAATTTTGCTAAGTCTTACGATATCTGGAGAGGGGATACAACCAGGACAGAACAGTTGGAACATGTCCAGGAGAGGTGAAACGAACGCACCCCAAGTCTGTGAAATTTGTCGTGACGTAGGCATTGTTGTGCTTCGAGCGACATCTACCGGTGACATCAGAATACTAACTTTCAAAATTATTTCAAGCAATTGGGACATGGGGATTCCCATGGTATTTATCGATATAAAACCTGCTTTTTCACTCCATTTGATAAAAACGTGATCTAAGTGTGTTACAGGTTTGTAGATTAACCAAATTATAATTTATTTTCACTGGATGGAACTAGGGTGTGCGGCTTTAAAACTCAGGGACGTAGTTATATTTTCTAGAGATGGCAACAGTGTCATGGGCGTACATAGCGGGGTTCGATGGGTTCGACCGAACCCCCCCCCCCCCTGAAATCGCTTTTTTTAATAATTTAATATATCTGACATTATTATATTTACTCAACATAGAAATATATGCCCAATATCTCTGCAATCTATTTTGGAACCCCCCTTTTCAAAACTCAACATAGAAATATATGCCCAATATCTCTGCAATCTATTTTGGAACCCCCCTTTTCAAAATCCTATGTACGCCCATGAGTGTGTAGGAATTAAGAAGTAAAATACCATCTCCGACAACATTTTATGTTTAAATCGCCTAAAACACAATTCATAATACATGTATGTTGAACTAGAAATAAAATTTAATTATTATTTTACAAAAAGCTTTGGGAATTTACTGGAGTGGGGTAGCTGACACCCCTACCACGCTAACTACAGCTCCGCACTTTGCATGATTTTTAACAGACGTGCCGTGCTATAAATCTCTCATGGAAACTACTGTGAATAAGTGCGCATGTGTAATTAGGTGGCTCGCTCTAGTGGTAGAAATATTATGATAATAAAGATGGCTCGCTCTAGTGGTAGAAATATTATGATAATAAAATTTGAACTTTGTCATATGCCAACGATGTTAAGACGCAAACCAATTTTTGTAGATGGCTTGTTCTATTGGTTGAAATATTACGGAAACATAATTTGAACGTTGTTATATGCAAATGATAAGTGTCACCAATCAAAGCCATTTTGTCATACTAGTATATAGTATATTAAGGCGAATAATAACGCAATCTAATTAAAATTAGCTCCACTATTACATGTGGATCTAAAGACAGCCAGTTGGAGCTCATGTCCACCAATCAAAACCTTACTTGCAGAATCCTGCCAGTGATTTAAAAATAATTTGAAAACATTCCGAATTATCCTGAGGGTATACGACATGTTTCGTGTGAATTACGAATGCCTTAAAACATGTTTTATTTTATAAAATAAATAATTTGTAATGTAAAACTGAAGACTGATTTAGTTTTGTTTTATTTTATAAATAAATAAATAATTTTTAATGTAAAACTGAAGACTGATAACCCACCCCATACGTATTGGTATGGTTCGCTGTACTGCGGCCACTAAAATAGACTCGCCCGATATTTTTAGAATTTGTATACTCCCAAATAACGTTATAAAAGGCGAAGTGTGATTGGTCGATATTTAAATTATTATTTACAGACGAAATGTTACCTGGACATTGGGGACTACGCAGTGTTGTTAGTTTTAAATCACTGGCAGGATTCTGCAAGTAAGGTTTTGATTGGTGGACATGAGCTCCAACTGGCTGTCTTTAGATCCACATGTCATAGTGGAGCTAATTTTAATTAGATTGATTATGACGGTAGTGCGTGTCAAAGTAAGTCTGTGAGAAAAACAAACATCTCTGAAGACCGGAATGGCATTGTTTTGTTGGTTTTGTTAAACTGACTACATTTTCCATGCATTTTAATTTAGACAATCAAGACGATTTTAACTGCAGGAGAAAAAATGTTTTTGGAGAGATAGTTACGCTACTGATTCCCGCGAACACGATTCTAAGAACACGTGTTGTATAATACAGGTATATAACAGCTGCACATGTGTCCCACAGCGGGAAAAATTAGTCTACACCCCCCCCCCCCCAAGTAGTTAAATGAAAAGTGTAGATGTATCCTGATACACATATATAGATACACACACACACACACACACACACACACACACACACACACGCACACGCATATATACATACATATGTACATAATATTATATACACATACACTTGTGTGTGTCTACGTGTATCTGATCATTTTTATTTTTAATATTATTTTTATTCATTCATTCATCCCTTTATTTATTTATTTATTTATTTATTTACTATAGTTTGGTGGATTGAGGTCATACAGATCTAAAAGACTATTTAGAGTAATGAAAATACATCATAAAAATAAAACTACAGTCTATATAGCTACCAGCAATATTTAACACTCATGGGATAAATCAATCCTTCATTTGTTGCTTCTAAAGTTAGGTTATGTAACCATGGAACCAGTCTGAAGATAACAGCCCACTTAAAGTCACGATCGACAATATTAAATACATTTATACAATTACAGATTATAATTTACTTAACACAAATCATTTCACTTTCCTACTTAGTGATTAACTGATCAAGCACATATTATAAATAAGATTTACACGCTTGAACCGAACGCAGAAGAGAAACACTCGGCGAAGAATTTTACCGATACTTTTGAAACGTTTATGCATATATATCTTTTACGTTAATTTTTATATTTTTATTTATTGATAGTCTGTCATAGTTCCTGTAAGGAATGGCTTATGCACTTTCTTAGTGTATGTTAACTTGCATTTTATTATTGTGTACATAAGGTGAGACTAATAAAATATCTGTCTGTTTGGTAAAGTTAATGTTGCGTTCGATTAAATATCCTTTTCGCAATCTTGAATGTAGCTATCCTAAATATTTATTTCAAATCATTAAGAGTTTCAACGGATTATTTTGTCATCTGTAATAGTTCATATATTGAAGAACAACGCCGATCAAAACAATACATTTTGAGAGTGAATGCGTAGTCAAGAGAACACCGGATGTTCGACTTCCCAGCTGTGCTATCCCAGTGTGCACCTTTCCCGCCGGGCCCTCATTAGTCCAAAAAATTATCGCAGTAATGGATTTTGTTTTAATGATCCATGGTGTAGTGGTTGTAAAGCTCTAGTGACGATGTGGGAAATAAAAACTGCATTTACAAACATGTTTAAAGGCGCAGATTCTAGTTTCAGCCCGTGAAAATGGACACTAAGCTTGGTTAATGCACAAACCAGTAACACATTTGGATAAAGTTGCAACAGAGTGAAAGAAGAGTCAGTAACTTTAACACGGTGAAATACCCTTAAAAATAGACCAGAACTCGACTACATAACCATTACTTCTCAGACGCACGTATGTATTTTGTGACTTTAAAAACACCAGAATCACCAGAAATACGCCTGTTGTACGGAAATGAATAATATAAACAATATATTCTACGTAATATATTATTTCAATTATCAAAACCGGCACTAATATTGAAAAGTATGCCTTAGTGTTTAAAAACTAGGGTCTGTCATTTTAATACCATTGACGTTAGTTTCAGAGGCACGCTATTATTTGCTCCGTGCAGCAAAAACATCTACGGGATATCGTCCAGGATATATCACAGTAATGCTAATCTCACGCTATCAATTGTCACGATGGAGTTGACCAACTCGACGGTTGCGTTGACCCACTCCTAACTTACGACGGGTGTGCTCAGATTAACAACTCATCGGTTTAAGTTTTGTGTACGACGATAATCGAGTTGTAAGAGTGCTCAGACTAGCAACTGGACAGTCGTAGAAATGTACAACTCCGTCGTAACAGTTGGTAGTTTGAGCCTAGCATACACACCATCATAATTCAAACAAATGTTTCATATGTTTAAACTCCTACATGATACATATATGGTCAAATTATCGAAAATGTTTATAGAATCGTGGTACACCATCGATAAACCACCATCACCCCCCTCTTAAAAACACACTAAAACGATTTTTTAAAAACCCAATCAAAAAACAATATGATACATCAAAACAAAACAATTAAAAATAGCCAAGAGGCAATCGAGTACATGTGCTGTATATGTTCCATTCCAACGGGAAATCAGTCCTCAAGAAAATATGTATACATTCCTCTCAATTCATGTTCGTGCTTATATCCAAATAAGGTTCAGCACGCCGTTCTGGACACACACATTAGCTATCTGGGCTGTCTGTCCAGGACAGGGGACTAGTGGTCAAGTTGTTAATGGTGAGAGAGAGAGAGAGAGAGAGAGAGAGAGAGAGAGAGAGAGAGAGAGAGAGAGAGAGAGAGAGAGAGAGAGAGAGAGAGAGAGAGTAGAACCAGTACCCGGGTTGCGAACGCAGAACCTATCAACCTAATGGCTGATTGCTTATCCACCCCGCCAACGAGGACGCTAACATACACTGAACTCCACTGGAAACGCACCAGTCGGATGTTTAGTTGTACAAAGGATATGAGAAGGAAGGAAGGAAATGTTTTATTTAACGACGCACTCAACACATTTTATTTAAGGTTATATGGCGTCAGACATATGGTTAAGGACCACACATATATTGAGAGAGGAAACCCGCTGTCGTCACTTCATGGGCTACACTTTTCGATTAGCAGCAAAAGATCTGTTATAGGCACATTCCCACAGACAGGATAGTACATACCAAGGCCTTAGTTACACCAGTTTTGGAGAAAGGATATGAGAAGAAACAATAATGCATTGAACTGATTTTGTATGACTGGAAGTATTCTTTTAGGCAATAAATAAATAACCCCAAATTTATATACAAAGGTTATAGTTATTGTGTGTTTTATGGCAACCTCACAAGTCTGAGGTTGGCCCACGACAGGCGTGCTTAAATAGTTGGACGCACGCCAAGAATGCCCCATATCCATACACTGTGCGATAATTACTAAACTGACTATATAGCTAAATATACTATAGTAACTTACCCGTTAGGCACTCCCTCGCAGTCCGAGCAAGTACTGTTGTCACCATTGCACACCCCGCATTCGTCCATTCCAGCCGTGGTGGACAAACCAGTGTTTCCCCCAACGCAAATTCCACAAGTGTTAATTTGGGCCATTTGACTTTTGGTACCTAACACACACACACACACACGCACAAAAGAAGAAAGCTTTTTAAATTAAGTTGAAAAGTCGCGTGTAATTTTTATATTTATCATGTTAGAATAGATCATGCATTGAATTTTCTTTCTTTGAAATTTAGTTTTATTTGTTATTTGTAATCTAGGCAAAGTAAAATGCATATAGTTTTGATGTTTTTATTCTTATAATTTCTGTTTAAATATTAATAAATCTCGTGAACGGTAATCTAGAATGTAGATTAAATGTTTGTTTTGTTATCATTGTTTAGTTGTTTTTGGTTGTAATAATATACATATTTAAATATTAATAAATCTCGTATACGGTACCTAGCATATAGTTTTAATGTTTGTTTTGGGGATTTTTTTTTATCATTGCTGTTTAAATATTACAGCATTTTTGGTACCTAATGTATGTAGGTTTAATGTTTGTTTTATTATTATTGCTGTTTAAATTCTAATGAACTTCCGATTATCTGGTGTAGTGTATAGTCTTAATGTTTGTTTTGTTATTAATGCAGTTTATTATTATTGTTTAAATATGAATAAACCTCGCTTACCTAGCGAGAAGTTTTAATGTTTTTGTTATTTTTATTGTTGCTTAAATGTTAATCATCCTCGCTTATCTAGCGTGAAATTTAATGTTTGTGTTATTGTTTTTATTATTGTTGTTGTTGTTTAAATAATAAATCTCGTTTACCAAATGTGAAGTTTTAACGTTTGTTTTGTTGTTGTTATAAATATTAATGAATCTCGCTTAGGCAACCTAGTGTGGATTATAGTTTCAATCTTTGTTTTGTTGTCTTTTATTTCTATTTAAATGTTAATAAACCTCGCTAAGGCAACCAAGTGTGGTATATAGTTTCAATCTTTGTTTTGTTATTTTTATTGCTGCTTAAATGTTAATAAATCTCGCTTAATAAAGGCAACCAAGTGTGGTGTATAGTTCCAATCTTTGTTTTGTTGTTTTTATTTCTATTTAAATGTTATTAAAACTCGCTTACCTGGCGTATAGCAGGTGCCGCTGCAGTCCATGAATTCACTACCTGTGGCCGTCACACTGGTCGGCGACACACAGAAACCACACGTGTCGTTCACGTTGACGCCGTTACAATGGCCGCTGCAGTCGCGAAAGTCGGCTTCCAGTTTACTAGTGTTTCCTCCTATAATAACATAAACACTTTTAAAAAGAGAGCAAGCTAAAGTATATATTGTTGAATTAATTTTAGATAACAACCCAACCTCCAACACCCCAAAAGAGAGAGAGAGAGAGAGAGAGAGAGAGAGAGAGAGAGAGAGAGAGAGAGAGAGAGAGAGAGAGAGAGAGAGAGAGAGAGAGAGAGAGAGAGAGAGAGAGAGAGAGAGAGAGAGAGAGAGAGAGAGAGAGAGAGAGAAGAAAGACATTTTTAAAAGACCAAAAAGAAACAAATCGTAAATAAGTTTGTGTCGTCAGTAATATTAATGAAATAATGTTTTTAGGAAAATGAAAGGTTTTATGTTTAAAAGCAAATATTATTTATATATTTTATATAAAGGAACATTGCCAAAAAAGTTATTTAATTATTTCTTTAACCATTATTCTCCATGTCAAGATTTTTTTTATCACATTTGTAAACGTTCAAACTTGATGCTGCGATTTTTGAGATAACCAGGCCTGGTGCTTTTAAAACTTTTAGAGTCTAGACTCGAGATTCTAATAAGAGTCTGAGGCAGTAATGCCATGACAACGTCATACAAATTGTATGCGTGTGACGTCATTAGAGATTGAGTCTGGACTCTAAAAGTTGTCAGCCTGTCAGCTCTCGATATAAAATACTTCTTGCTGGTAATCTACAAAACTACCATATGTGGTGGCAGCATGGTTCTCTGATACAGCTAATAACTCCCAAATATCTCTTAGACAGTCCAAGTATATACAATGGTGCTGACGTCTATTCCACGATTGTCGTCGTTGTTTTTGTCATCACCATTATCATCATCGTCATCATCATCATCGTCGTTGTCGTCAGCGTCGTCGTCATCATCATCACCATCATAATCACCATCATCATTACCACTACCACCACCACCATCATCATCGACGTCATTATTATCATTGTCATTATGATCATCGTCATTATTACCATTATAAAGAATAAGGTTTTCAGCATTATTATGGTAATCATAAAAACCCATTACAGTAACATCTTACCAACGCACTGTCCGGAGCACGAGTCGATTCTAGCTGTTCCATTGCAGTCGTTGTTGCAGTCGATGTTGCTCGAGTAGCCTGGCTTATTAATGCACTGACCGTCGCAGCTGTCGATGCCGTAAGTGGATATGCGACCAGTTTTGCCGCCGTAGCATTCACCACAAACATTAGTGGTGGCATTTCCGAAACAATCGTCTGAAAGCAAACATTATGTTATAACGTTAACTCGTCTGAAAGCAAACATTATGTTATAACGTTAACTCGTCTGAAAGCAAATATTACATATGTTATAACGCTAACTCGTCTGAAAACAAACATTGCATATGTTATAACGTTAACTCGTCTGAAAGCAAACATTATGTTATAACGTTAACTCGTCTGAAAGCAAACATTATGTTATAACGTTAACTCGCCTGAAAGTAAACATTACATATCTTATAACGCTAACTCGTCTGAAAGCAAACATTATGTTATAACGTTAACTCGTCTGAAAGCAAACATTACATATGTTATAACGCTAACATTATGTTATAACGTTAACTCGTCTGAAAGCACACATAATGTTATAACGTTAACTCGCCTGAAAGCAAACATTACATATGTTATAACGCTAACTCGTCTGAAAGCAAACATTATGTTATAACGTTAACTCGTCTGAAAGCAAACATTACATATGTTATAACGCTAACTCGTCTGAAAGCAAACATTATATTATAACGTTAAGTCGTCTGAAAGCAAACATTACATATGTTATAACGCTAACATTATGCTATAACGTTAACTCGTCTGTAAGCAAACATTACATATGTTATAACGCTAACTCGTCTTAAAATAAACACAATGTTATGTTAACTTGCTTTAAAGGAAACGAAATGTTATATTAACTCGTCTTAAAGAAAACGAAATGTTATGTTAACTCGTCATAATGTCAACTCGTCTGAAAGCAAATGATGTTATGTTAACAAAATTTTTTATAACGTTAACTCGTCTCAAAGCAATCACTTTGTTATAACGTTAAGTCGTCTTAAACAAACGTTATCTTTTGTTAATTAAAAGTTTGTTTTCTTTAACGACACCAATAGAGCACATTGATTTATTAATCATCGGCTATTGAATGTCAAACATTTGGTAATTTTGATGTATAGTCTTAAAGAGGAAACCCGCTACATATTTTTTCATTAGTAGCAAGGGATCTTTTATATGCACCATACCACAGACTGGATAGCACACACCACAACCTTTGATATACCAGTTGTGGTGCACCGGCTGGAACGACTGCTTTACCACTGGGCTACGTCCCGCCATATGGTGATAATAACGTCAAAAGTCCGTAAAGACATATACTCTCAGAAATGGCAGAAACTGAAGACAAGGACCCATTATATTTAAAAACAAAAATTAACGAAGATAATAATACATGTGTCACAATTTTCTATATAGCTTACACACGTACATAATTATTATTAGCAAACAAAGATGAAACACCAAGAAGTACTACTATCATGAAGGAATAGAGATCACTCGACTACAAATATAATCATAATAATTCAGTCAATACAATAATCATAATAACATTTTAACATTAGTTTTCTTACTATTGCAGTCGATGAAATCTGATGTCTGCGTGTAGTTTGCATTCCCGCCATGACAAACGGTGCACGTGGCGTGAAGAATGGCTGATCCGTCGCAGTCTCCTGCGCAGTCGATGGTCCCAGAACAACCAGACGCTAAAGAAGACAAATTTAAATAATTGTATAAGAAGTTGAGGTTTTGTTTTGTTTTGTTTGACGACACCTCTGGAGCACATTGATGAATTAATCATCGGCTATTGGATGTCAAACATTGGGTAATTCAGACAAGTAGTCATCAGAGGAAACCCGCTACATTGTTCTTAATGCAGCAAGGGATATTTTATATACACCATCCCAAAGACAGGATAGCACGTACCACGGCCTTTGATATACCAGTCGTGGTACACTGGCTGGATAATTGTATAAGATGCACGATAATAGATTCTTCTATATTCATTACATGATGATGATGATCATCCTCATCAATGGCCATCGTCATCATGTAGTCATACTAGTTAGACAGATAGTTTGACATATAGACAGAAATACAAAATAGACACAGAAACAGACAGACAGACAGACAGACAGGCAGTTATAATAGTTAGATAGACAGACATGCAGACAGTTAGATAGAGAGACAGATAGATATACAGACAGAATGACAGACAGTTAGATAGACCTGTAGATATAGTTAGATATGCAGACAGACATATAGTTATATAGACAGGAAGACAGCCAGACAGACACATTGACACATTGATAGACAGGGAGAAAAAGTGACAGACAGAAAGACAGTCAAACAGGTGCATGTAGGTAGGTAGGTTGATGGAAAATTGTAGTGGGTTTCCCCTCTACGACTATATGTCAAAATTACCAAACGTTTGACATCCAATAGCTGATGACGAATAAATGAATGTGCTCTAGTGGTGTAGCTAAGCACAAATTATTTTTAGTCTTGTGCTATTGTAATTGTATGACTAGCTACTCGTAACAACAGCTTTAATACCTGTGTTGGAATGTTTTCTTTTAAATGTCATCAATGTTGTCAAGGAACAAACATGTTTCCATTAAAAAGTAATGTTTAATTTCCGCCATTATGGTCAACGGGAAGGTTGAAAATTGCAACTAAACAAGTAAGGAAATAATTGATCGCTTACCTTTGGGATTGCCCATTATTTGTTTAAAGATTTATGAGATAATAAAACTGTTTAAACATGCGCAAACAGACTCGTGGCATTTGATGCAATTTTAAAGATATTATCGACTAACAGAGACTTTTTAACGATTGTAATTACATATCAAATATATTTTTCTGCATATAATATTAATGGCTGCACATTAAATGTGTTTCTGATCGTTCTAATATTTGTACTAGATTAAATTTCATTTTATTTCCTAAATTATTTATTTTCGTACGTACGAAATTATTTGAAGATAAAATCCAGTTTGGGCTTCTTACAAATATGAAGACGACCAGAAACACATTGAATATACAGACACTGATATTCTAAACAAGAAAATATATTTAATATGTAAGTTTAATCGTAGAAATATTTCATCAGTTGGAAATATTTTACAATGCAGCAAACTCAAGAATGTCCCTTTAAGATACGTCACCGTAAAGGCAGATTGTAAATTGAAAAAAACCCATCCATTCAATTATTTAATATATACAGTAGAATATCGCTGGGTGGAACTCGGAAGGGTCGAATACACCGCAACGCTCGAACCAAAAACGAAGTCCCGAGTTAAACTTACACGATGTTCACGGAATGGTTAGGTCGAACTACCCGATGGGTCGAACACTTTCTCGAGCACCGATATGTATACACATGTATATAAGACAAACATTAATGACTGAGATATTTTTCTAAATAGTTAAATAAAAATATTCTTCAAATTTCACCTGAGCCAGACTAAAGAGGTGGGATATAGGCATAGCTTAATGGCAGAGCGATCGCCTGAGCTGCGCGGATTGTGGGATCGACCCCACTCTGTGGCCCCAATAGATTTTCTCCCAAGTAGTAACTGATAATATACTGATGGAACAAAAATAAGGGATAACACCAAGACTAATAGTAAAATGTGACTACAGCCAACAATATTCATATATAGAAAGAAAGAAAGAAATGTTTTATTTGACGACGCACTCAACACATTTTATTTACGGTTATATGGCGTGAGACATATGTTTAAGGACCACACAGATACTGAGAGAGGAAACCCGCTATCGCCACTTCATGGGCTACTCTTTTCGATTAGTTGCAAGGGATCTTTTATATGCACCATCCCACAGACAAGGTAGTACATACTGCTGCCATTGAAATACCAGTCATGGTGCACTGGCTGGAATGAGAAGTAGCCCAGTGGGCCCACCGACGGGGATCGATCCCGGACCGACCGCTCATCAAGCGAACGCTTTTCCACTGGGCTACGTCCCGCCCCTCTTCATATATAGTGTCACAGACAAGCGTGTTACACACGTTCAATCCTACATTACTTATTCCGTACCTGTATATATGAAAAAGAAGAAGTTTGTTTTGTTTAAAGACACCACTAGAACACATTGATTTATTAATCATCAGCTGTTGGATGTCAAACATATGGTAATTCTGACTCGTAGTCATCAGAGGAAATCCTAATGTAGCAAGGGATCTTTTATATGCACTTTCCCACAGACAGGAAAACACATATCACGGCATTTGACCAGTCGTGGTGCACTGGCTGGAACGAGAACAAAAACCAATCAGCTGAATGGATCCACTGAGGTGATTCGATCCAGCGACACAAGCACCCTAGGCAAGCACTCAACCGACTGAGCTAAATTCCGACGCCTGTTGGTATATAACCACATAATGTTTTATGTTGATATGTGCCACCGTCATTTCCATTAATTTACTAGTAACTATGTTTAAAGAGATTGGCCCCAGTTTTCATCCATTGTAACATGTTTTCGACTAACATAGTATTTTTGACAACTAAAATCAGGGGAGGATACAGCATTTTTTTAAGTGAGGATCATAAAAATCTAAAAATGGCAATTTAAGTTGGTCAAAGGCAAATGAGCCGACCTTCCAAAGAGAGATATCGTAAGAGGGTTGGGGAGTGATGCTCCCCGGGTAATTTTGAAATAAAAGTACACAAAGACACGCTTTCAGGTCAATTTAATAGTATATATTGTGGATGGAAGTCATTAAAAGGGGCACTTCAAACGGAACCACTATGACCCCCCTGGATCTGCCAGTGAATAAAATTATATTTTAAAAACAGACCCTAGTTTTTAAACACTAAGGCATATTTTGTTTTGCACTATTAGAGCCGTTTATGATCACTGAAAGGAAACATTACTTATATTTTATTGTTTAGATTATCCATTTCCCTAAAAGAGAAGTTTTTCTGGTCATCCTGGTGTTTCTAATACCACAAAATGCATTTTTCATATTTTTAAAAAGGCACATGCGTCTGATTAGTAACGGTTATGGAGTCGCGTTTTAGTCTAGTTTTAAGGGTATTTCAACGCCACAGACTCTTGGTTCACTCTGTTGTATCCAACTTTGTTACAGGTTTATAAATTAAACAAACTTAGTGTCCATTTTTACGGGTTGAAATTACGGTCTAGGTGAAACATATGCCTTAGTATTTAAAAACTTGGGTTTGTCCTTTTAAATAAAATAAAATGTGTGTTTAAAATGCTAGTATCTGTATATATACAATATGTTTTGTGTTATCTTCGTGTTGGTAGTAGCCAAAACTGTATTTTGCTTAAGCCAACGATTAATTTCGTACGTACGAAAACAAACGTATATTAAGAAGTAAAATAAAGTTTGAGTTACTACAAGCATAAGGACGACCAGAAACACATTCGATTTACACTGGTGGCACACCTAAGCATTTGTGTTATATTTTTAAGTTTAAATCTTTCTTTAAAAATATTTGTTTCACCGCCACAGTACAATGGAACAATAAACGTGTTACTACTGAAAGTTATTTTAATTTTAATGTTTTTAAACTCAAGTAATGAGCGCATTTTTAGTGAGCCCCCCCCCCCCCCCCCCGTATTTACTGGCCTGCATGACGGAACATACGTCTGCGCAGCAAACATTAAAACAACCACTTCTGTCGCTGATGTTTACAGAAATAGCAAACAAATAATGAATCCGACTTTTTGAAAGTTCTAAATAATAAACACTTCCTGTTATAGTCTGTTTCAGAAACATTTAGATTATGCAAATGAGATAAATATAAATGGTGTTCCATGCTCCTTAGTTTGGACAACACAAAATGACAATATAAAAAATTTGATCATTATTCAACAAACGTTGTCTGTTGTTAACTGTAAATGAGCACAAATAGTGTTCGTTAGACATATAGGACAATGAATGATAATTTTGAAACAGACTATAACTAAAATAGGCCATGCTGTAAGTGCAGAATCAACATCTGTGTGCAGCCATTTTGCATTGTGCCACTCAGAGGGAAATTCAAAGTATGCTTGGATGTTCACGTTAACAGATAAAATAAATCATTCATTTTATTTACGGATTCATAAATTACAATACGGTATGCATTGAAGCTTCTGTGTAAACTTGTGTAAGTTGATATACAAGGTTGATCATTGCAGCGTTGACAGACACGTGTTGACTGGTGATACAAAAATACATTGATCGAGGCTGACAAAAGTACTTTTAGTGCATTAATTCAGGGTTTTTTTCCAATCAAATTGTTATCTACCAGTTTTATACATATATTCACAATCAAGATGTGTTGTTTTAAGAACGGTTTTATGAATTAAATTAATGTTGTTTGTTTGTTTACAAACATACCCCAACATTTGTTTCAAGACGTAATGTAACGTAATTAACGTGCGCAGACTTTTGTGCCGCGCAGACTAAGGTGACATGAGTATATTGTATATAGAAACTGATATTCTAAACAATAAATTATTCAAAATGTGACTTTCATTGTTAAAAAATTATTTATTATTTGGACATACAATGAATGTTGCAATAATTGCAAACTCTTTCGGTTTGCGATACTCGGTCACGCTTGGATAATTCAATAAACATTAATTTATTCATTAATCAAATTATATACAATCACTTAGGATTTTATTTTACAATGCGACTTTACGTGCGACAGATATACTCAAGTGTCATGTTATATTAATCACATTAATGTCGCATCACTTTCTGTAAGCTAAATCTATTGATATTTTCTTGTCCTACCACGGTGTTAGGATTTCAAGTACATGAGCACCAAATAATTATTATTAGTTAAATTGAGCCCATATTTATGGCGCATTAAGCAGCGCATACGTTCGAAGCAATATTAACGTCTTAGATTTTATAGGTAATTAATGTAATCGGTTTAGAATGCTATATAGTTATGTAAATATCGAATATTTTAAAGACACTAATATGATTGTTTTTGTGCGTTTTTTTCCCCTTTCAATTTCCATCATTATTATTACTGAAAACATTTAATGTAGTAGAAGTTATGAATTAAATATTATGTGTATAGTTGAATAACGGTGAATTAGTGTTCGCTGTTAAGCAATTTAATCTAGTTTATTCGGTATGCCTTACGGCACATAAGAACAAAACAGGTTTCAACACAAAATGTGGAAGAAACTGGTGAGCTGTATTTAAACTATGAAACCAATGGGCAAATACAACATGACATAACAATAAACAGTATATTAAGCAGGTACATGGCTATTAGATTTGGTTGGGAATCCAGCTAGTTTAACGATCAGAGGTTTCCTGTAGCAACACAGAGAAATGTACAGATGTTAGTAATAACTCTCGTACTTGGGTTACGTAATAACTGAATAGCCCTATTTCACATTCAAATTGCGCATGCGCGAATTTCTAGCAACTCGTAGCCTACGACTTGATAATATGGCTACTGACTCTGGATGGTCTTTTTAATATACACTCATGTGTGTTTATTATGCGCAACCACTAGGTGGCGTTCGTTATTAAATGCGCAGAACCTAGTTTTAACCGGTAAAAATATGGACACTAAGTTTAGTTAATTTACAAACACGTAACTCATTTGGATAAAGTGAAAGAAGAATATGTGACGTTAAAACAGAAAATTTCCTTAAAAATAGACTAGAACTTGAATCAATAAACTGCTACTTCTCAAACGCACGTGAGTTTTTACAAATATGAACTACAAACACCAGGATGACCAGAAACACTTTGGTTCTACGGAAATGGATGATCTAAAGAATAAAATATAAGTAATGTTTGACTTCAGTGATCATAAACGGCTCTAATAGTGAAAACTATGCTGTAGTGTTTAAAAAACCAGAGTCTGCCCCTTTAAAGGCTAAAACAATGTTTGTGTCTGCTAAATTATAAATAGCGAAAGTGTCGGTATTTCGATCGTTATTTAATTAAATATGCAAGTTGTTTTATTGTTATAGTACGTTTCGGTCAAAATGCCTTAATTTAACTTTCCTAGGACAAAGGACAATTAACAAAAGTAAAACGACCAAGGAATAAAGCGAAATAATTAAAATGGTGAAGGAAACAGACGCAGAATAATATTTGTTTCGGAAATATCAGATTATAAATGAAGTTGTAGCTGACTGTTACTGAGAATATGATACATATAATTATGAAGAGTAAATAAAACTAGAAAGAAGGAAAGAAAGAAATTAAATTAAATTAATAATAAATAATTATAGATAATTTTATATCGGATGGTGTAATGACTACGAAAAACGGTCTACTAAAGTTTACATCGGAATTGTTTCAGGGATTAATAACTGCAAACTGTGCCTGCGTGCGTGATGCAAAAGTGAGAGGAAGGGTGGAAAGAATTTAATTAAATCCTTTCTTAGGACCGTTTTTTATTTACACGGTTTTTAATGCGAGCTAGCACGGAACGCGGAAATTGCGCGCATCATTAAAAAAAGAAAAGAAAAAAAAGCTTCTGTGATTTTTAACAGCAGCGTTTCCACATGCGTTTGTTTTTGCGTCAGTTTTCGCTCACATTGAAAACATCCCATAGACTGCAAGGTCTGAGCTGCAAACGCACGATTCGTGTGGTCTAGATAGGATATTGCAGCCACGGCAAAACAGTGACGGCAGCTTTAAGTGCGTGGAGATGTTGCGTGCTGTTGCCGACAGCTATACAAATATATTATACATAAGATGGAGGGTAATGATGTGCGACTCTGTTAATAATGAATATTGTTGTAACTCTCCACCAAAGCAGTGTTGCACGAGTGTCTATTTAGTGTTCTATCTGTGTTATTTACATGCATATTATACTCGTGATATATATATATATATATATATATATATATATATATATATATATATATATATATATATATATATATATATATATATATATATATATATATATATATATATATATATACATATAAAAAAGAAGTTACCAAATTCGTCAAAGAAAAGGGGAAAAAACGATTGAAAAACAAAACTAATGTAATTTCTCTTACCTGCTTGTATGGCTGCTATTATGTCCTCTGCCAACGTCTTGAGCGTCGAGTCCACTGATGACGACATGTTCTGGAAGGTCGTTAGCGTGGCCTGGTACTGACTTGCCAGAGTTCCGAGGACGGCGTTGGCGCAGGTTAAGGCCTGGCTCACGTCAGTGCTGCCCATGGACGAGAAGTAGGTCAGGATACTCTGCACGTCCGTCGTCAGTTTTGACAAAATGGCAGAGTCCGTCTGCCCAGCATAGTTGTAAGCGGAGCAGTTTGCTTCTCCCGAAGCATTGTTTACCACGATCACGGTTGCCACGCTGCTCACTGTGGCAGTCGGTATGATGGAAGAAGCAGATGACACTTCTATGGAAGGTATAGTGACTTCGGCGCTGATGTTTGTGAGTTGCTGTCCAAAGGAGGAGACGGCTTCTCCAGCACAATTTACAGCGTCGAATACGCGTATATTTGCGTCCAGATTCGAAGTTCTTATTTCGAAACAGCCCGTGAGACCAGATGCATCAAGAGAGGCAGGGACAGTTGACGAGGTTACTATTTCAGAAGAGTAAAATGAGGACGAGATAAGGCTTGGCGTTGATGTCAACTCTCCAGTTGTCGTACCAGAAGCAGATATAGTGGGCGTAGCGACAGCAGACGAAACGACGAATAACGTGCTTGTGCTTGGTTCTAGTGAGTCTGAAATGGTTGCAGAGGATGTGGTAGTTGTTTGGTCAATAACAGTTGATGAACTTGATTCAGTAACGGATGATGTTGCTACTACATCAACAGAGGTTGATGCTGCTACTCCAGCAGATGATGTCGTCGCTACTTCAACAGAGGTTGTTGCTGCTACTTCCGCAGATGATGTCGTCGCTACTACAACAGAGGTTGATGCTGCTACTCCAGCAGATGATGTCGTCGCTACTTCAACAGAGGTTGTTGCTGCTACTACCGCAAATGATGTCGTCGCTACTACAACAGAGGTTGTTGCTGCTACTTCAGCAGATGATGCCGTTGCTACTACAATAGAGGATGTTGTTGCAACTTCAGCAGATGATGTTTCTCCTGTAACAGAGGTTGTTGTTGCTACTTGAGATGATGATGTTGCTAATTGAACAGAGGTTGTTGTTGCTATTTCAGCAGATGATGATACTGCTTCAGCAGATGATGTCGTTGCTACTTCAACAGAGGTTGTTACTGCTACTGCTGCAGATGTAGTTGATATTTCAACTGAGGTTGTTGCAGCTACTTCAGACGATGATGTTGCTAATTGAGCAGATGTTGTTGCTGCTACTTCAGACGATGATGTTGCCAATTCAACTGACGTTGTTGCTACTTCAGACGATGATGTTGCTAATTGAACAGATGTTGTTGCTACTTCGGACGATAATGTTGCTATTTCAACAGATGTCGTTGCTGCTACTTCAGACGATGATGTTGTTAATTCAACAGAGGTTGTTACTGCTACTTCAGACGACGATGTCGCTAATTCAACAGAGGTTGTTACTGCTACTTCAGACGACGATGTTGCTAGTTCAACAGATGTTGTTGCTACTTCAGACGATGATGTTGCTAACTGAACAGAGGTCGTTGTTCCCATTACAGATGATGATGTTGCTAATTGAACAGTTGTTGTTGCTATTTCAGACGATAATGTTGCTAATTCAACAGATGTCGTTGCTGCTACTTCAGACGATGATGCTACTTCGATAAAGTTTGTTGTTACTTCAGGAGATGATGTCGGTGCTGTTGATGTAGCTTGTACGTCAATAGAGCTCGTTGCTGGTTCTTCAACTGATGTTGTTCCTACATCTACAGATGATGTCACTGCTACTTGAACTGATGGTGTTGCTGATATTTGAGCAGAGGTTGTTATGCTTGACTGTTCGGTTACAGAAGATGAAGATAACTCAACTATAGATGTTGTTGCTTCTATTTCAACAGACGATGTTGCCACTACGCCAGCAAACGACGTTGCCACTACTTCAACAGAAGACGTTAATGCTGCATCAATAGATGTGGTTGCTACTACTTCACCAGAGCTTGTTGAACTTGATTGTTCAGCAACCGAAGATGCACTTGACTCAACAGCAGATGATGCTATTACTATATCGGCAGACGATGTTACTACTTCAGCAAATGATGATGATGATGACGTTTCAGCAGACGATGTTGCTAGCTGAGCAGATGTTATGGTTACTACTTCAGTAGATGATAATGCTTCACTTGAGGATACAGACGAACTTGACTCAAAGCCAGATGACGTTGCTGCAATTTCAACATAGGTTGTTGCTACTTCAATAGAGGTTGTTGCTACTGCAGTAGATATTACTGCTACTTCAGTAGAGGTTGTGGCTACGTCAACAGAGGTTGTGGCTACGTCAACAGAGGTTGTTAAAGCTATGGAACTTGTTACTGCTGCTTCTGCTGATGCTGCAGGGGATGTGGAAATTGATTGGCCAGTAACTGATGTGTAACTTGACTCGATAACAGATGTTGTTACTGCTTCAGATGAGGATAATACACTTGACTGGCTAATAACAGATGACGTTGCTGCCATTGCTACAGATGTTGGTACTACCACAACTATAGATGATGTCGCTGCTACTTCAATTGCAGTTGTTGATAGCTCAGCCTGTGATGTGGTTGCTACTTCAACAGAACTAGAACCTGCTACTGCAATAGATGTTGATGTTAGTGCTACATCAGTAGATGATGTCACAGCTACATGAGCAGAAGATATTAAACTCAGTTGATCAGTAGTGAATGGTGAACCTGACTCAGTAAACGACAATGTCACTGTTACGTCAACAGATGATGTCACTGCTACTTCAGCAGAGGATATCAAACTTGACTGATCAGCAATAAGGGACGAACTTAAGTCAGCAACAGACGATGTAGTTATTTCCGCAGATGTTGCTGCAACTTCAGTTGATGCCACTGCTACTTCAGAAGAAGCTGCTACTGTTACTGCTGCAGCAGAAAGGGAGCTAGATTGTCCAGTTATTACTATCGAACTTGAATCAGTCGCAGATGAGGCTATCACTGCTTCAGTGGATATTGAAGACACTGGTCCAGCAAATGAGGAACTTGATTGCACAATAATAGAGGAGTGACTTGGCTCAACATAAATTGACGAACTTAGTTCAGCACTTGAGGAACCTGAATGGACGATCGATGTTAGACTTTGATCAATTGATAGCACACTTATTTCATGACTGTCTGATGACAAGTATGTCGTTGAACTCGGTATGCTTTCAGAAACTGATGATAGAATGAGCTCAGAAGGCGAAACAGACGTGAAGGCCGTTTGGTCGCTAGCTGATAGCGGGATTTGGTCGGTGGCTGCAGGACTCGCTGTTAGTTCTACACTGGTCGTAAAGTCTGAAAGAAATATGTGATAACTATATTAGTTTGATTTGGTTTGATTCATTTTGTGCTTATATCAGGCATCGAAAGAAGTCGGTAACGGTCGTTCAGGTTACCAGAGAGATACCACATGTCAAGACATTTGTCATAAATTGTTTGATTGATTTGGTTTCTTTTGAAAATTATTTTTGTGCTTATACTAGGCATCGAAATAAGTCGACAACGGTCGTTCAGGTTACTAGACGGTTAACACAAGGTTATCACATTTCAAGGACATTTTTTTTTGTTTAACGACACCACTGGAGTACATCGATTAATTAATCATCGGCTATCGGGTGTCAAACATTTGGTAATTCTGACTCGTAGTCATCAGAGGAAACCCGCTACATTGTTTCTATTGTAGCAAGGTATCTTTTATATGCACTTTCCCACAGACAGGAAAACACATACCACGGCCTTTGTTCAGTTTTGGTGTACTGGTTGGAACGAGAAGAAACCCAATCAGTTGAATGGATCCACCAAGGTGATTCGATCCTGCGACGCAAGCACCTCAAGTGAGCACTCAACCGACTGAGCTAAATCCCGCCCCACATGTCAAGGAAGTCAAATGAATGAATGTTTAACGACACCCCAGCACAACAATACACATCGGCTTTTGGGTGTCAGAAAAGGTAAGTATATGGATATATTATAGGAAGTCAAAAACGGAAATGTTTTATTTAACGACGCACTGAACACATTTTATTTACGGTTTAAGAACCACACAGATATTGAGACAGGAAACCCACTGTCGCCACTTCATGGGCTACTCTTTTCGATTAGCAGCAAGGGATTTTTTATATGCACCATTCCATAGATAGGATAGCACATACCACGGCCTTTGATGTACCAATCGTGGTGCACTAGCTGGAGTGAGAAATAGCCCAATGGGCTCACTGACGGGGATCGATCCCAAACCGATCGCACATCAAGCGAGCGTTTACCACTGGGCTACGTCTCGCCCCTCAAAAACGGTACCTCGTTTCCTACAGAATTGTATTAAACAAAATCACCACCACCTAAATGCTAATACATTGCGTGTTATTTAAATATAAAAAAATGTATGTGAGTACGACGAAACAGTGATACGAAAGAATGACAAAATAGCAATGTGTCTGTGAAGAGGTTTTATAAGAATAATACTAATATTGTAATTTTAAGGAATATATGTATCGATCGTGATCTACAGGTAACATTTTTGCTTTTCCAGACACTATGGTTACTCCGATGCCTGTTTAGCTAAGTAAGGTCCAAGTACTCAAACCTGGGCTAGACACATCGGCAATACGTTCTGTCTGTACAGGACAATGAGTTAATGTTTAGTGGTTAGTGAGAGTATTTTGTGAATAGTCGCCTAAAACATCACTCACTCAGCCATTAAAAACTCGCTGGGTGGGAGCCAGTATCTGAGTGCGAACTCGGTACCTATCAGCCTTAAGACCAATGGCTTAACTGCTACACCACAAGTATGATTAGGGTGTGTGTTTATGTCCATTAATATAGTTTAGTAATTGAACTAGCCACGTGTCATTCATGGACTAGTGCAGTAAATGAATTTAAGAGCACAACGAAAATACATCACATGTATTTATATGATGCTACTTTTTCGATCCAGCAAAATGTGGGTGGGCTTTTTCTTCGTTCTTTTTTTAAAAAACAACGAACATTTAAACACACGAAAATAAAGTATTTCACAGTATAATTGTTACCATTATTTCGATTATCTTCACAAATGCCAGCTTAATAGAATCGTTCTCTATTGTGAGGGATAGAAAAGGCACTTCCAACTTAATCTTTGTTATAGCCAAGATTTACAGAAAAAACCTGTTTACCATGGATCCGAAATATAAATAAATTATCGAGGCCATATTTGCATTGAAGTCACAAAGCCCCATAACATATAGAGAACATGTTATGTTTAATGGTGTGTGATATATATGTTTTAACCTAGGTGAATCGGAAGTGCTTTTGTTACCTTTTCTATGACAAGATCACTGGTATTTAACAACGTATAATGTGGTTGAAGGTGCATTGCTATACTTGCATGTTTAATATTTCGCTATTTCACATCTATATGTGATAAATAAATATGCCTAAATCTAACCTATATACAAAATCTCATAACCTAATCGAATATATTGAAATTGTAACGTTTTATCGCTAAGTGTAACAGTGTCTTTTTAGGAATTCTTGGTAGAAATCGAAAGAAAACAGAACAATCTGCGAAACATAAACGTTTTTCGATGGACCGTGAAAAAATGTACGCAACAACTGTTACGTCACAGTATTAACCTGTCAATAATTTATAAATGAAAAACAAAACAAAAGCCAAATCTGCAGTAAATAGAAGTATTTGTTTGAAAATATATACTGGCATGCTATTTAAAGTATGGACGTTATATTTCAAAACAAATGTTAATCGGTATCTTGGCACAATATACAAATAATTATACGACTTTGATACAGTTAAAAATAAACCCCCCAAAACTCCAAAAATATCCATGTTAGTGTTACGGTTAATTACGGTTTAAAAATAATTTTAAATTGTATTTAGAAGATCAACCAGACGTTCCTCATTTTTATATTCACGTATCTCACCTCCAAAGAAGAAGGTAAATCATATTTGTACTGTGAGCTAGGTGCACTTGTAAATATAAATAAAACACAAAATCATCTCAATAATTACTCACCTGGGGTTCTTGTTTTGAAACACTTTTAGTGTGTTAAGGAGGACGATCGCGCGCGGACGCAACAAATCGATTCAGGATACCAATCGATTTAATATATCAATCGATTACACACTTAGTATGCATCAAAGTGTGTTTTGTTTAACGACACCACTAGAGCACATTGATTTATTAAACATCGGCTATTGGATGTCAAACATTTGGTTATTTTGACATATAGTCTTAAAGAGGAAACCCACTACATTGTTCCATTAGTAGCATAGGGATCTTTTATATGCACCATCCCATAGACAGGATAGCACATACCACGGCCTTTTATATACCAGTCTTGCTGCACTGGATGCAAGGAGAAATAACCCAATGAGCCCACTGACGGGGATCGATCCTAGACCGACCGCGCAACATGCGAGCGCTTTACCACTACGCTATGTCCTGACCCTAGTATGCATCAATGTTATTCGCAAGCGTCCGCGAACACACGACCTCCCGGATTCGCTACTTGTGTATAATCTAACTAGAGAAACTATCGTGATATCGTGATATCAAACAAAAACACTCACACTCCTTAAAGAAAGCAGATATGTTGCCATATAAGCTAAAGTCCATAAACAACTAATAATAATAATATAAATAAATAATAGTGACACGGAAAATATGCAAGGCCGTAGGAAGCAGTATAGACCAATATTTGGGCAAAAAACATACCGCATAGCGTTGTTAATACTGCTCGATGTATGACATCACCAAATACTATCATCAAAACATAAATGTCTGCTTCAAAATGCGCCGAAATGCAGCAAAACGCATCTATATATTAAAAAATATATGGATAGGGGGCATTATATCACATCCCCCGAGCGTACTGGTATCATAACAGGCCTTACAAAATAAATTCGGGCTTCCTACGGGCCTAAACTATGCTGTGGTGAAACAACAGGTTTTCTTTGGAGTTTTATTTTTATGTGTTTTACCAGAAGCTGTTTGGAAAGACTCAGAGGGTAGAGATGCATGAACGCTGCTCATTCCTTGCTCAAATGATACTGACACTGACTCTTTCACGGTAGATATTGATAAATACCCACTGCTGAAGCCTGAAACCAATGGAGATGACACAGCATGTTCAAAAGGATGTGTAGACATGTAAATACTGCTCAGCTTGGACTGGAGTGAAGCTGGCGATGAATGCACCTCTAAGAGTGAAGATACATAGACAGTACTCATCAAGGGTTCATCAGACAAGGAGTGTAACTTTTCCATTGATGATGTGGCCGCATAGACGCTATTCATCACTGGTTCAGCTGAACTTAACACTGATCGGTCCACCGATGAAGACGAGGCATATGGACTGCTTATCGTTGAATCAATTAATGGTGTCTTTCCCACTGATGTTAAAGATACATAAGCACTACTCATCATTGGTCCAAGTGACACTGATCTTGAAACCGAATGTTCCAGCAGTGGCGAAGAGGAATATCCACCCGTTGTCCCTAGTTCAATAACACTCGGTACTGATTGTTCCACTGGCACCGGCGAGGAATACATACTACTCTTCATAGGCACAAATGAGTCTGATACTGACTGCTTCATTGATAGTGTTGACACATAACTACCCATCGTCATTGGTATAAATGAATCTGACTCTGACTGTTTCATTGATGGTGATGAGGCATAGCTATCAACCGGCATTGGTACAAATGAATCTGATACTGACAGTTTCATTGATGGTGATGAGACATAGCTATCACTTGTCATTGGTACAAATGATTCTGATGCAGACTGTTTCATTGATGGTGATGAGGCATATATACCGCTTGTTACTGACTCAAAGGACCCCGACATTGATATTAATAGTGATGATGCATAGCTACCACTTATCATTGGTATAAATGGGCTTGACAGTAACTGATCTAGTGATGGTGATGAGGCAAAATCACTACTCGTTAGTGTACCAGGTGACTCTGAAAGTGACTGTTCCTGCGATAGTGATGAGGCTTGGCCACTACTTTTCATTGGTTCACCTGACCCTGATAACGACTGTTCCATTGATAGAGATGAGGCATAGCCACTGCTCATGACTGACTCAACTGACATTGAATGTTCCAGCAATGGCGAGGAGGAATATTCACTACTTATCCCTAGGTGAATCAAACTCAGTACTGATTGTTCAATTGATAGTGAAGAGGCATACATACTACTTATCATAGGCGTAATTGAGCCTGACTCTGACTGTTCCATTGACGGTGATGATGCATACCTACCACTAGTCATTGGTACAAAGGATCTTGACACTGACTGATCCAATGATAGTGATGAGGCAGAACCACAACTCGTTATTGTACCATTTAACTCTGAACCTGACTGTTCCATTAACAGTGAAGAGGCATACATACTACTCATCACTGGTACAAATGTGTCTGACATTGACAGTTTCATTGATGGTGATGAGGCATAGGTACCACTCGTCATTGGTACAAATGAATCTGATACTAACAGTTTCGTTGATGGTGATGAGGCATAGCTATCAACTGACATTGGTACAAATGAGTTTGATACCGATAGTTTCATTGAGGGTGATGAGGAATAACTACCACTTGTCATTGATATAAATGAGTCTGATACTGACTGCTTCATTGATAGTGTTGAAACATAGCTATCAATCGTCATTGGTATAAATGGATCTGATACTGACAGTTTCAATGATGGTGATGAGGCATAACTATCAACTGGCATTGGTACAAATGAATCTGATACTGACAATTCAATTGATGGTGATGAGGCATAGCTATCAACCGGCATTGGTACAAATGAATATGATACTGACAGCTCAATTGATGGTGATGAGGCATAGCTATCAGCTGGCATTGGTACAAATGAATTTGATACTGGCAGTTCAATTGATGGTGACGAGGCATAGCTACCACTTGTCATTGGCACAAACGAATCTGATACTGACAGTTTCATTGATTGTGATGAGATATAGCTATCAACCGGCATTGGTATAAATGAGTCTGACATTGACTGTTTCAATGACAGTGATGAGGCATAGCTATCAATCGTCCTTGGTACAAATGAATCTGATGCAGACTGTTTCATTGATGGTGATGAGGCATAGGTAACACTCGTTACTGGGACAAAGGACCCCGACATTGACATTAATAGTGATGTGGCATAGCTAGCACTTATCATTGGAATAAATGATCTTGACAGTGACTGATCCAGTGATGTTGATGAGGCAGGGCTACTACTCATTGTTGTACTACTACTAATCACTGACTCAACGGACACTGAATGCTCCAGTAATGGTGAAGAGGAATATTCACTAGTTGTGCCTAGTTCAATCAAACTCAGTACTGATTGTTCCATTGATAGTGAAGAGGCATACATACTACTCATCATTGGGGCAAATGGGTCAGACACTGACTGTTTCATAGATAGTGGTGAGGCATAACTACCACTCGTCATTGCTGCAAATGAGCCTGATACCAGCTGTTCCACTGATGGTGATGATGCATAGCCACTAGCCGTCATTGGTACAAACGAACCTGATACAAATGGATTCGTTGATGGTGATGAGACAAAGCTATCACTCGTCATTGGTACAAATGAGTCTGATACTGATTGTTTCGTTGATGATGATGAAGCATATCTATCACTAGTCACTGGTACAAATGAATTTGATACTGACTGTTTCATTGATGGCGATGAGGTATAACTATCAATCGCCATTGTTAGAAATGAGCCTGACACTGACTGGTCCAATGATGCCGATGAGGCAGAAGCACTACTCGCTATTGTACCATCAACATATAAAACCGACTGTTCCAGCGATGGCGTTAAGGCATAGCCACTACTCTGCAGCGATTTACTTGACCCTGATAATGACTGCTCCATTGATGGCGATGAGGAAAAGGTACTGCTCTTCATTGGTTCACCTGATCCTGTTAATGACTGCGCCATTGATAGTGACGAGGCATAATATATACTACTCATTATGGGTATGAATGGCCCCGACATTGACTGTTCCATTAATTGTGATGAGGCATAGCTAACACTCGTCAGTTGCATAAATGAGCCTGTCAATGTTTCATCCAATGATAGCGATGAGACAGAAGCACTACTGGTTATTATACCAGCTATTTCTGATACTGAACGTTTCGTCGAAAATGTCGAGGCATAACCACTGCTCTTCAGTGGTCCACTTGTTCCTAACAATGACTGTCCCATTGATATAGATGAGGCATGGATACTACTGATCATTTCTACAAATGACCCAACCACCGAAAATGACTCTTTCATTGATATTGATGACGTGTAGATACTGCTCATTATTGGTACAATGGACCCCGACATTGATATTATAAGTGATGAGGCATAGCTACCACTTACTATTGGTATAAATGAGCTTGACAGTGACTGATCCACAGATTGTGATGAGACAATCCTACCACTCGTTATTATACCATCTGACATTGAAATAGACTGTTCCATTGTCAGTGATGAGGCATAGCCACTACTCGTTATTATATTATCTGACACTGAAACAGACTGTTCCATTGTTTGTGAGGAGGCATATCTACTAGTTGTCATTATATTATCTGACACTGAAACAGACTGTTCCAGTGTTAGCGATGAGGAATAGCCACTACTCGTTATTATATTATCTGACACTGAAACAAACTGTTCCATTGTTTGTGATGAGGCATTGGCACTACTCGTTATTATGTTATCTGACACTGAAACAGACTGTTTCATTGTTAGTGTTGAGGCATAGTCACTGCTCGTTACTGTACCATCTGACACTGAAAGTGACTGTTCCATTGTCAGTGATGAGGCATAGCCACTACTCATAATTTGTTCAGCTGACACTAACACTGGCTGTTCCACTGATGGTAATGAGGACAACGTACTACTCTTCATTGGTTCACCTGATCCTGTTAATGACTGCGCCATTGACAGTGACGAGACATATATACCACTCATTGTGGGTATAAATGACCCTGACATTGACTGTTCCATTAAATGTGATGAAACATACCTTACACTCGTTATTTGTATAAATGAGCCTGACAGTGACTGATGCAATGATGGTGACAAGGCAGAACCACTACTGGTTGTTATAACAGCTATTTCTGAAACTGACTGTTCCATCAATATTGATAAGGCATAACAACTGCTCTTCAATGGTTCACTTTTCCCTGAGAATGACTGTTCCATTGCGATTGATGAGGCGTATATACTACTGATACTTTCTACAAGGGACCCAACCACTGAAAATGATTGTTTCATTGATATCGATGAGGTGTAGATACTACTCATTATTGGTACAATGGACCCCGATATTGATATTATAAGTGATGAGCCATAGCTACCACTTATCATTGGTATAAATGGGCTTGACAGTGACTGATCCAGTGATGGTGATGAGGCAAACTCACTACTCGTTAGTGTATCAGGTGACTCTGAAAGTGACTGTTCCAGCGATAGTGATGAGGCATGGCCACTACTTTTCGTTAGTTCACCTGACCCTGATAACGACTGTTCCATTGATAGAGGTGAGGCATAGCCACTGCTCATAACTGACTCAACTGACACTGAATGTTCCAGCAATGGCGAGGAAGAATATCTACTACTTATTCCAAGGTGAACCAAACTCAGTACTGATTGTTCCACTGATAGTGAAGAGGCATAAATACTACTTATCATAGGCGTAATTGAGCCTGACTCTGACTGTTCCATTGACAGTGATGAGACATATCTATCACTAATCATTGGTACAAAGGATCTTGACACTGACAGATCCAATGATAGTGATGAGGCAGAACCACTACTCGTTATTGTACCATCTAACTCTGAACCTGACTGTTCCTTTGATTGTGTTGAGGCATAGCTGCCACTGCTCATGACTGACTCAACCGACACTGAATGTTCCAGCAATGGTGAAGAGGAATACCCACTAGTTATGCCTGGTTCAATCAAACTCAGTACTGACTGTTCCATTGACAGTGAAGAGGCATACATACTACTCATCACTGGTACAAATAAGTCTGACACTGACAGTTTCATTGATAATGATGAGGCATAGGTACCACTCGTCATTGGCACAAATGAATCTGATACTAACAATTCCATTGATGGTGATGAGGCATAGCTATCAACTGACATTGGTACAAATGAGTTTGATACTGATAGTTTCATTGAAGGTGATGAGGAATAGCTACCACTAGGCATTGGTATAAATGAGCCAGACACTGACTTATCCAATGATGGTGATGAGGCGGAGCCACTACTCGATATTGTACCATCTGACACTGACACTGACTGTTTCATTGATAGTGAAGATGCATAGTCACTAATCGTCAATGCTTCACTTGACCCAGATAATGTTTGTTCTATTGATAATGACGAGGTATACGCACTACTCTTCAATTGTTCACTCGACCCAGATGACTGTTCCATTGATAGTGAAGAGGCATAGTCACTACTCTTCAATTGTTCACTTGACCTAGATGAGTGTTCCATTGATAGTGGAGAGGCATAGCCACTACTCTTCAATTGTTCACTTGACCTAGATGACTGTTCCATTGATAGTGAAGAGGCATAGTCACTACTCTTCAATTGTTCACTTGACCTAGATGACTGTTCCATTGATAGTGAAGAGGCATAGTCACTACTATTCAATTGTTCACTTGACCTAGATGACTGTTCCATTGATAGTGACGAGGCATAGCCACTACTCTTCAGTTGTTCACTTGACCCAGATAATGCATGTTCCATTGATAGTGACGAGGCATAGACACTACCCTTCAGTGATTCACTTGGCCCTGATGCCTGTGTCATTGATAGTGACGAGGCAAAGGCATTACTATGCAATGCTTCACTTGACTCGGACAACAAATGTCCCATTAATAGTGAAGAGGTATAGCCACTACTCGTCAATGATTCACTTGGCCCTGATAATGTATAGTCCATGGACGAGGAATAGCCACTACTCTTCAGTGGTTCACTTGACCCAGATGACTGTTCCATTGATAGTGAAGAGGCATAGCCACTGTTCTTCAGTGGTTCACTTGATCCAGATGATTGTTCCATTGATAGTGAAGAGGCAAAGCCACTGCTCGTCAATAGTTCACTTGATCCTGATAATGATGGCACCATTGATAGTGGCGAGGCATAGGCACTACTCTTCAGTGGTTCACTTGACCTAGACGACTGTTCCATTGACAGTGATGAGACATAATCACCACTCTTCAATTGTTCACTTGATCCAGATAATGACTGTTCCATTGATACTGATGAGACGTATTCACTACTCTTTAATGGCTTACTTGACTCAGATGTATGATCCAATGATGGTGATGAGGCAGAATCACTACTCGTTACTGTACCAACTGAAACTGAAAATGACTGTTCCATTAATTGTGATGAGGGATAGATTACACTCGTCAGTTGCATAAATGAGCCTGTCAATGTTTGATCCAATGATAGCGATGAGGCAGAATCACCACTGGTTATTATACCAGCTATTTCTGTAACTGACTGTTCCATCGATAGTGTTGAGGCATAGCCACTGCTCTTCAATGATCCACCTGTACCGGACATTAACATTAATAGTAATGAAGCATAGCTATCACTCGTGATTGGTATAAACGAGCCTGACACTGACTGATCTAATGATGGTGATGAGACAGAATCACTACTCGTTATTGTACCTTCTGACACTGAAACTA
The DNA here is from genome assembly GCF_016097555.1 of Gigantopelta aegis. Classification (NCBI taxonomy): domain Eukaryota; kingdom Metazoa; phylum Mollusca; class Gastropoda; order Neomphalida; family Peltospiridae; genus Gigantopelta; species Gigantopelta aegis. The sequence continues at coordinate 70,343,147 of NC_054707.1, read as the reverse complement.
ACTGTTTCATTGATAGTGAAGAGGCATGGTCACTGGTCTCCAATGGTTCACTTGACCCAGATAAGGACTGTTCCATTGATTTTGACGAGATATAATCACTACTCTTCAGTGATTCACTTGACCCAGATAACGATTGTTCCATTGATATTGATGAGGCATATGCATTACTCATCAATTGTTCACTTGACCCAGATAAGGACGGTTCCATTGATACTGACAAGGTATATTCACTGCTCTTCAGTAGTTCACTTGACCCAGATGACTGATCCAATAATGGTGATGACGCAGAACCACTATTTGTTATTGTACCAACTGAAACGGAAACTGACTGTTCCACTGTTAGTGATGATGCATAGCCACTACTCTTCAGTGATTCACTTGACCCTGATAATGACTGCGCCGTTGATAGTAAAGAGGCATAGCCACTAGTCGTCAATGCTTCACTTGATCCAGATAATGTTTGTTCCATTGACAGTGACAAAGCATAGCCACTACTCTTAAGTTGTTCACTTGACCCAGATAACTGCGCCATTGATAGTGACGAGTCATATGCATTACTATTCAATGCTTCACTTGACTCAGACAACGCATGTTCCACTAATAGTGACGAGGTATAGCCACTACTCTTCGGTAGTTCACTTGACCCAAAAAACTGTTCCATTGATAGAGAAGAGGCATAGCCACTACTCTTCAGTGCATCACTTGACCCAGATAATGTCTGTTCCATTGTCAGTGACGAGGCATAACCACTACTTTTCAGTTGTTCACTTGACCCAGATAACTGTTCCGTTGATAGTGACGAGTCATATGCATTACTATTCAATGCTTCACTTGACTCAGACAATGCATGTTCCACTAATAGTGACGAGGTATAGCCACTACTCTTCAGTAGTTCACTTGACCCAGAAGACTGTTCCATTGATACAGAAGAGACATAGCCGCTACTCTTCGATGATTCTATAGACCCAGATAATGACTGTTCCATTGATATTGATGTGGCATAGTCACTACTCGTCAATGGTTCATTTGACCCAGATGGCTGGTCCATTGATAGTGAAGAGAGATAGTCACTACTCTTCAGTGATTCACTTGGCCCTGGTGACTGATGCAATGATAATGATAAGGCAGAATCACTACTCGTTATTGTACCATCTGAAACTGAAATTGACTGTTGCACAGTTGGTGAAAATGCATAGCGACTACTCTTCACTGGTTCACTTGACCCAGATAAAGACTGTTCCATTGATAGTGACGAGGCATAGCCACTACTCTTCAGTGGTTCACTTGACCCAAAAGACTGTTCTATTGATAGAGAAGAGGCATAGCCACTACTCTTCAATTGTTCACTTGACCCAGATAATGTATGTTCAATTGACAGTGACGAGGCATAGCCACTACTTTTCAGTGGTTCACTTGACACAGATGACTGTTCCATTGATAGTGAAGAGGCATAGCCAATGCTCGTCAATAGTTCACTTGATCCTGATAATGAGTGCACCATTGATAGTGTCGAGGCATAGGAACTACTCTTCAATGGTTCACTTGACCCAGAATACTGTCCCATTGATTCAGAAGAGACATAGCCACCACTCGTTGATGATTCAATTGACCCAGATAATGACTGTTCCATTGATATTGATATGACATAGTCACTACTCTTCAATGGTCTACTTGACCCAGACTGTTGTTCCATTGATAGTGAAGAGAGACAGTCACTACTCTTCAATGATTCATTTGGCCCGGATGACTGCGCCATTGATAGTGACGAGGCATAGGCATTACTACTCAATGCTTCACTTGACTCAGACAACACATGTTCCACTGATAGTGACGAGGCATAGCCACTACTCTTCAGTGGCTCACTTGACCCAAACGTCTGTTCCATTGATAGTGAAGAGAGATTGACACTACTCTTCAGTGGTTCACTTGACCCAAACGACTGTTCCAATGATAGTGAAGAGAGATAGCCACTACTCTTCAGTGATTCACTTGACCCAAACGACTGTTTCATTGACAGTGAAGAGAGATAGACACTACTTTTCAGTGGTTCACTTGACCCAGATGACTGTTCCATCGACAGTGACGAGGCATAGTCACTACTCTTCAGTGATTCGCTTGGCCCTGATGACTGATCCAATGATAGTGATAAGGCAGAATCACTACTCGTTATTGTACCATCTGACATTGAAACTGACTGTTGCACAGTTGGTGAAAATGCATAGCCACTACTCTTCAGTGGTTCACTTGACCCAGATGACTGATCCATTGATAGTGAAGAGAGATAACCACTACTCTTCAGTGATTCATTTGGCCCTGATGACTGCGCCATTGATAGTGACGAGGCATAGGCATTACTACTCAATGTTTCACTTGACTCAGACAACGCATGTTCCACTGATAGTGACGAGGCATAGCCACTACTCTTCAGTGGTTCACTTGACCCAAACGACTGTTCCATTGATAGTGAAGAGAGATATACACTACTCTTCAGTGGCTCACTTGACCCAAATGACTGTTCCATTGATAGTGAAGAGAGATAGACACTACTCTTCAGTGATCCACTTGACCCAAACGACTGTTCCATTGATAGTGACGAGGCATAGCCACTACTCAGTGATTCATTTGGCCCTGATGACTGATCGAATGATAGTGATGAGGCAGAACCACTGCTCGTTATTGTACTATCTGACATTGATACTGACTGTTGCACAGTTGGTGAAAATGCATAGCGACTACTCTTCAATGCTTCACTTGACCCAGATAAAGACTGTCCCATTGATAGTGACGAGGCATAGCCACTACTCTTCAAGGGTTTACTTGACCCAGATGACTGTTCCATTAATAGAGATGAGATATTGATAATACTTACGGGTGACAATGTCTCTGATGGTAATAAAGCATACATACTACTCATCACTATTGCAACAGATCCCGACAATGACTGTTGTTCCATTGATAGCGATGAGGAATGTACACTGCCAAAGAGTGGTTCTACTGACAACGACATTGAGAGTCCCACCGATGGTGACGAGTCATATACACTAGTCACTAATTCTTCAACTAACCCTGACACCGACACTGATGATTGTACTAATGGTGGTGAGGCATAACCACTACTTATCTCTGTTTCAAAGGACCAGGAGTGCTTCGTTGATAATGGTGAGAAATATAAACTACTTATGACTGGTTCAGGTGACAGTACTGGTACGTAATAGTTCACTGATAGTGAGGATTCATATACGTTAGTCAAGACTGACTCACCTGGAAATGGCACAGACAATTCCACTGAGGGGGTGAGATACACACTACTCGTGAGTGGTTCGACTGACAATGAATGTTCCACTGATGGTGAAGAGGCATATTTACTACTCGTGGCTGGTCCAACTGAAAATGAATTTCCCACTGATGGAGATGAGGCATAGACACTACCCATGGTTGGTGCAACTGAAAATGAAGGTTCAACTAATGGTGATAAGGCATGGCTACTACTGATGACTGGTCCAATGGATACCAACATCGATACTGAATGTTGAACTGACGGTAATGAGATATATTCACTAGTCATCACTGATTCAACTAACAGTGATTGTCCCATTGATGGTGAGAAGATATAGCCAATACTCGACATCAGCTCACCTGACGCTAACGACCATTTTATTGATGATGAGTAGGAGGAGGAGGCGGAGGCGGAGGAGGCATAAACACTACTCTTGGTTGATTCAACTGACATTAACACCGATGGTGATGAGGTGTACATGCTGCTCATCAATGGTCCAACAGACCCAGAAAATGATATTGATGACAAATGGACACTACCCGTTAGTGGTTCAGCTGGCACCGAGACTGACAGTTCAGCCAATGGTGCTGATGTATAGCCACTACGTGTTACTGTCTCAAACGGCCCTAACAATGACCTATCTGTTGACAGTGATGAGACAGAGATACTGGACATATCCGGCTCAACCGTGACAGACACAAGTTGTTCCAGTGACTGTGATACGGTATACTCAACATTTAGCAATGATTGCCCTGACTCTAACAATGACTGTTCCACTGATAGCGATAGCGCATGCATACTAGTCACGATTGGCTCATCTGACATAGAGAAGGATCTTTCCATTGATAGTGTCGAGGCATAACCACTGCTCAATATTTCTTCAGCTGACAGTGACATTGACTGTTTCACTGATTGTGAGGACGCATATACACTACTGATCATTGGTGCAATGGACACAGACACTGACTGTTCAAGTGATGGTGAAGAGGCATATTCACTACTCGTGGATGGTTCAACTGACAACGAATGTTCCACTGATGGTGAGGAGGCATAGACACTACTGATTATTGGTTCAATAGACACTGACTCTTCCATTGATGGTGAAGAGGCATAACCGCTACTCAAGACTAACTCACCTGACATCGACTGTTCCAATGATGGTGATGAGGCATATACACTACTGGTCATTGGTTCCATGGACACTGACACTGACTGTTCAACTGATGGTGAAGAGGCATATGCACTACTGATCACTGATTCAACAGACACTAACACTGACTGTTCAGCTGATGGCAAAGAGGCATATGCACTACTCATGGATGGTTCAATTGCCATCGAATGGTCCACTGATGATAGTGATGAGGCATAACCACTACTCATGACTGACTCAACTGACACTGAATGTTCTATTGATAGCGAGGAGGCATAAACACTACTGACCATTGGACTAATGGACACAGACATCGACTGTTCAACCGATGGCAAAGAGTTATATCCACTACTCATGGATGGTTCAACTGACAATGAATGTTCCACTGATGGTGAGGAGGCATACATACTAGACAAAATTGGCTCACCTGAGACGGACAAGGACTGTTCCATTGAAGTTGTTGAGGCATAACCGCTACTCATCATTTGTTCAGCTGACACTGACATCAACTGTTCCACTGATGGTAAGGAGGAATATACACTGCTGATCACTGGTGCAATGGACACCAACACTGACTGTTCAACTGATGGCAAAGAGGCATATGCACTACTCATGGATGGTTCAACTGTTATCGAATGGTCCACTGATGGTGAGGAGGCATAGACACTACTGATCACTGATTCAATAGACACTGATTGTTCTATTGATGGTGATGAGGCATAACCACTACTAATGACTGACTCAACTGACACTGAATGTTCCACTGATGGCGAGGAGGCATAAACACTACTGACCATTGGACTAATTGACACGGACATCGACTGTTCAATTGATGGCAAAGAGACATACATGCTAGATACACTTGGTTCACCTGAGATGGACATGGAATGTTCCATTAAAGTTGTTGAGGCATAACTGCTAATCATCATTTGTTCAGCTGACACTGACATCGACTGTTCCACTGATGGTAAGGAGGAATAGACACTACTGATCATTTGTGCAATGGACACTGACACTGACTGTTCAACTGATGGCAAAGAGGTATATGCACTACTCATGGATGGTTCAACTGTTATCGAATGGTCCACTGATGGTGAGGAGGCATCTACACTGCTCATCATTGATTCAATAGACACTGACACCGACTGTTCTATTGATGGTGATGAGGCATATGCACTACTCATAGATGGTTCAACTGTTATCAAATGGTCCACTGATGGTGAGGAGGCATAGCCACTACTGATCACTGATTCAATAGACACTGATTGTTCTATTGATGGTGATGAGGCATAACCACTACTCATGACTGACTCAACTGACACTGAATATTCCACTGATGTCAAGGAGCCATAAGCACTACTGACCACTGGACTAATGGACACAGACATCGACTGTTCAACCGATGGCAAAGAGGCATATCCACTACTCATGGATGATTCATCTATTATCGAATGGTCCACTGATGGTAAGGAGGCATAGACACTACTGATCACTGATTCAATAGACACTGATTGTTCTATTGATGGTGATGAGGCATAACCACTACTAATGACTGACTCAACTGACACTGAATGTTCCACTGATGGCGAGGAGGCATAAACACTACTGACCATTGGACTAATCGACACGGACATCGACTGTTCAATTGATGGCAAAGAGACATACATGCTAGATACACTTGGTTCACCTGAGATGGACATGGAATGTTCCATTAAAGTTGTTGAGGCATAACTGCTACTCATCATTTGTTCAGCTGACACTGACATCGACTGTTCCACTGATGGTAAGGAGGAATAGACACTACTGATCATTTGTGCAATGGACACTGACACTGACTGTTCAACTGATGGCAAAGAGGCATATGCACTACTCATGGATGGTTCAACTGTTATCGAATGGTCCACTGATGGTGAGGAGGCATCTACACTGCTCATCATTGATTCAATAGACACTGACACCGACTGTTCTATTGATGGTGATGAGGCATATGCACTACTCATAGATGGTTCAACTGTTATCAAATGGTCCACTGATGGTGAGGAGGCATAGCCACTACTGATCACTGATTCAATAGACACTGATTGTTCTGTTGATGGTGATGAGGCATAACCACTACTCATGACTGACTCAACTGACACTGAATGTTCCACTGATGTCAAGGAGCCATAAGCACTACTGACCACTGGACTAATGGACACAGACATCGACTGTTCAACCGATGGCAAAGAGGCATATCCACTACTCATGGATGATTCAACTATTATCGAATGGTCCACTGATGGTAAGGAGGCATAGACACTACTGATCACTGATTCAATAGACACTGATTGTTCTATTGATGGTGATGAGGCATAACCACTACTCATGACTGACTCAACTGACACTGAATGTTCCACTGATGTCAAGGAGCCATAAGCACTACTGACCATTGGACTAATCGACACGGACATCGACTGTTCAATTGATGGCAAAGAGACATACATGCTAGATACACTTGGTTCACCTGAGATGGACATGGAATGTTCCATTAAAGTTGTTGAGGCATAACTGCTAATCATCATTTGTTCAGCTGACACTGACATCGACTGTTCCACTGATGGTAAGGAGGAATAGACACTACTGATCATTTGTGCAATGGACACTGACACTGGCTGTTCAACTGATGGCAAAGAGGCATATGCACTACTCATGGATGGTTCAACTGTTATCGAATGGTCCACTGATGGTGAGGAGGCATATACACTGCTGATCATTGATTCAATAGACACTGACACCGACTGTTTTATTGATGGTGAGGAGGCATAACCGCTACTCATCATTTGTTCAATAGACACTGAATGTTCTATTGATAGCGAGGAGGCATAAACACTACTGACCATTAGACTAATGGACACAGACATCGACTGTTCAACCGACGGCAAAGAGGCATATCCACTACTCATGGATGGTTCAACTGACAATGAATGTTCCACTGATGGCGAGGAGGCATACATGCTAGATACGATTGGTTCACCTGAGATGGACACGGACTGTTGCATTAAAGGTATTGAGGTATAGCCGCTACTCATCATTTGTTCAGCTGACACTGACATCGACTGTTCCACTAATGGCGAGGAGGCATACACATTACTGATCATTGGTTCAACAGACACTGACACTGATTGTTCAACTGATGCCAAAGAGGCATAACCACTACTCATGACTGACTCAACTGACACTGAATGTTCCACTGATGGCGAGGAGGCATAAACACTACTGACCATTGGACCAATGGACACGGACATCGAATGTTCAATTGATTGTAAAGAGGCATATTCACTACTCATGGATGTTTCAACTGACACTGAATGTTCCATTAATGGCGAGGAGGCATACACACTATTGATCACTGGTTCAACAGACACTGACTGTTCTGTTGATAGTGATGAGGCATAATCACTACTCATGACTGCCTCACCTGACACTGAATGTCCCATTGATGGCGAGGAGGCATATACACTACTGATCATTGGTTCAATGGATACTGACACTGACTGATCAATCGATGTTGACAAGGCATATGCACTACTCATGAATGGTTCAACTGACATCGAATGTCCCACAGATGGTGAGGAGGCATAGACACTGCTGACCATTGGTTCATCTGAGACTGACGACTGTTCCATTGATAATGATGATGCATAAATACTAGTAATGAGTGACTCAAATGACTCAAACACTGTCGGAGATGAAGCATAAATGCTACTCATCACTGACCCAGTAGACACTGGCACCAAATGTTCCACAGATTGTGATGAGACATAGACACTAGACATATCTACCTGACTCGAGACTGGTACAGTTTGTTCTAACGATAGTGATGTGGTATACCCAACACTTACAACTGATTGCTCTGACCCTAACAATGATTGTTCCACTGATAATGATGCGACATACATACTAGTCATGACTGGCTCACATGACACTGACTGCGACTGTTCCATGGCTGGTGTTGAGACATACTCACTACCACTACTCAGCATTTGTTCAGCTGACGAGGCATATTCGCTACTCATGGATGGTACAACTGACAATGAATATTCCACTGAAGGTGAAGAGGCATAGACACTGCTGATCATTGGTTGAATGGACACGGACACTGGCTGTTCAACTGATGGTGAATAGACATATTCACTACTCACGGATGGTTCAACTGACAATGAATGCTCCACTGATGGCGATGAGTCATAGATACTACTCACGACTGGTTCAGTTGACACTGACTGTTCCATTGATTGGACCGAAGCATAGCTACTACTCAGTGGTTCAATTGACATCGAAATTGACTGTTCCATTGATAGTGTTGACACATAGACACTACTCATGACTTGTTCGACAGACACTGACGGTTCTGTTGATACTGTTGACGCATATAGACTACTCATGACTTGTTCAACAGACACTGACGGTGACACTGATGGTTCTGTTGATACTGTTTGCGCATAGACACTACTCATGACTTGTTCAACAGACACTGACGGTGACACTAATGGTTCTGAATATACTGTTGACGCATAGACACTACTCATGACTTGTTCAACAGACACCGACGGTGACACTGATGGTTCTGAATATACTGTTGACGCATAGACACTACTCATGACTTGTTCGACAGACACTGACGGTGACACTGATGGTTCTGAATATACTGTTGACGCATAGACACTACTCATAACTTGTTCAACAGACACCGACGGTGATACTGGTGGTTCCACTGATACTGTTGAGGTATAGACAGAACTCACGACTGGTTCAACAGACACTGACGCTGACATGGATGGTTCCACTGATATTGATGACGCATAGACACTACTGACGGCTGGTTCCACTGACACCGACGCAGATACTGATGGTTCCACTGATACTGTTGAGGCATAGTCACTACTCATGGCTTGTTCAACGGACACTGATGCTGACATAGATGGTTCCATTGATACTGTTGAGGCATAGACACTACTCATGGCTTGTTCAACAGAAACTGATGCTGACATGGATAGTTCCATTGATACTGTTGAGGCATAGACACTACTTACAGCTTGTTCAGCAGAAACTGATGCTGACATGGATGGTTCCATTGATACTGTTGAGGCATAGACACTACTCATGGCTTGTTCAACGGACACTGATGCTGACATAGATGGTTCCATTGATACTGTTGAGGCATAGACACTACTCATGGCTTGTTCAACAGAAACTGATGCTGACATGGATGGTTCCATTGATACTGTTGAGGCATAGACACTACTCATGGCTTGCTCAACAGAAACTGATGCTGACATGGATGGTTCCATTGATACTGTTGAGGCATAGACACTACTCATGGCTTGTTCAACGGACACTGATGCTGACATAGATGGTTCCATTGATACTGTTGAGGCATAGACACTACTCATGGCTTGTTCAACGGACACTGATGCTGACATAGATGGTTCCATTGATACTGTTGAGGCATAGACACTACTCATGGCTTGTTCAACAGAAACTGATGCTGACATGGATAGTTCCATTGATACTGTTGAGGCATAGACACTACTTACAGCTTGTTCAGCAGAAACTGATGCTGACATGGATGGTTCCATTGACACTGCTGAGGCATAGACACTACTCATAGCTTGCTCAACAGAAACTGATGCTGACATGGATGGTTCCATTGATACTGTTGAGGCATAGACACTACTCATGGCTTGTTCAACGGACACTGATGCTGACATAGATGGTTCCATTGATACTGTTGAGGCATAGACACTACTCATGGCTTGTTCAACGGACACTGATGCTGACATAGATGGTTCCATTGATACTGTTGAGGCATAGACACTACTCATGGCTTGTTCAACAGAAACTGATGCTGACATGGATAGTTCCATTGATACTGTTGAGGCATAGACACTACTTACAGCTTGTTCAGCAGAAACTGATGCTGACATGGATGGTTCCATTGACACTGCTGAGGCATAGACACTACTCATAGCTTGCTCAACAGAAACTGATGCTGACATGGATGGTTCCATTGATACTGTTGAGGCATAGACACTACTCATGGCTTGTTCAACGGACACTGATGCTGACATAGATGGTTGCACTGATACTGTTGAGGCATAGACACTACTCATGGCTTGTTCAACGGACACTGATGCTGACATAGATGGTTCCATTGATACTGTTGAGGCATAGACACTACTCATGGCTTGCTCAACAGAAACTGATGCTGACATGGATGGTTCCATTGATACTGTTGAGGCATAGACACTACTCATGGCTTGCTCATCAGAAACTGATGCTGACATGGATGGTTCCATTGACACTGCTGAGGCATAGACACTACTCATGGCTAGCTCAACAGAAACTGATGCTGACATGGATGGTTCCATTGATACTGTTGAGGCATAGACACTACTCATGGCTTGTTCAACGGACACTGATGCTGACATAGATGGTTGCACTAATACTGTTGAGGCATAGACACTACTCATGGCTTGTTCAACGGACACTGATGCTGACATAGATGGTTCCATTGATACTGTTGAGGCATAGACACTACTCATGGCTTGCTCAACAGAAACTGATGCTGACATGGATAGTTCCATTGATACTGTTGAGGCATAGACACTACTTACAGCTTGTTCAGCAGAAACTGATGCTGACATGGATGGTTCCATTGACACTGCTGAGGCATAGACACTACTCATGGCTTGCTCAACAGAAACTGATGCTGACATGGATGGTTCCATTGATACTGTTGAGGCATAGACACTACTCATGGCTTGTTCAACGGACACTGATGCTGACATAGATGGTTGCACTGATACTGTTGAGGCATAGACACTACTCATGACTTGTTCAACAGAAACTGATGCTGAGATAGATGGTTCCATTGATACTGTTGAGGCATAGACAGAACTCACGACTGGTTCAGCAGACACTGATACAGATACTGATGGTTCCACTGATACTGTCGAGGCATAGACACTACTCACGGCTGGTTCCACTGACACTGACGCAGATACTGATGGTTCCACTGATAGTGATGACGCATAGACACTATTCACGGCAGGTTCAGCTGACATTGATGCAGATACTGATGGTTCCATTGATAGTGATGACGCATAGACACTACTCACGGCAGGTTCAGCTGAGACTGACGCAGATACTGATGGTTCCATTGATAGTGATGACGCATAGACACTACTCACGGCAGGTTCAGCTGACACTGACGCAGATACTGATGGTTCCACTGATAGTGATGACGCATAGACACTACTCACGGCAGGTTCAGCTGAGACTGACGCAGATACTGATGGTTCCACTGATAGTGATGACGCATAGACACTACTCACGGCAGGTTCAGCTGACATTGACGCAGATACTGATGGTTCCACTGATAGTGATGACGCATAGACACTACTCACGGCAGGTTCAGCTGACACTGACGCAGATACTGATGGTTCCATTGATAGTGATGACGCATAGACACTACTCACGGCAGGTTCAACTGACACTGACGCAGATACTGATGGTTCCACTGGTAGTGATGACGCATAGACACTACTCACGGCAGGTTCAGCTGAGACTGACGCAGATACTGATGGTTCCACTGATAGTGATGACGCATAGACACTACTCACGGCAGGTTCAGCTGACATTGACGCAGATACTGATGGTTCCACTGATAGTGATGACGCATAGACACTACTCACGGCAGGTTCAGCTGAGACTGACGCAGATACTGATGGTTCCACTGATAGTGATGACGCATAGACACTACTCACGGCAGGTTCAGCTGACATTGACGCAGATACTGATGGTTCCACTGATAGTGATGACGCATAGACACTACTCACGGCAGGTTCAGCTGAGACTGACGCAGATACTGATGGTTCCACTGATAGTGATGACGCATAGACACTACTCACGGCAGGTTCAGCTGACAATGACGCAGATACTGATGGTTCCACTGATAGTGATGACGCATAGACACTACTCACGGCAGGTTCAGCTGACACTGACGCAGATACTGATGGTTCCACTGATAGTGATGACGCATAGACACTACTCACGGCAGGTTCAACTGACACTGACGCAGATACTGATGGTTCCACTGATAGTGATGACGCATAGACACTACTCACGACTGTTTCAATAGATACGGAGACCGACTGGGAGATTTCGGAAACTGGCTGGCTGTTGGTGTCTGACACGAACGCTGATGCTGATACTTCTGGGACCGTGTTCGACACTGTATTTACCAATACAAAATCCGAGATGGTCGGACTTGATATCACAACACTCTCTGTCTGAAAGACATCTGTAACCGACTGACTACTGACGTCTGCTGTCAGAATGATTGCGGCAGACGTCGAATCTACAGAAGCGATATATTCAGAAAGGGAACTCACACCTGTTGGGTATATAGTCTGAAGGCTCTCTGTTGCGGATATTCCAGGAACGGTTTCGCTATTACTGGCCGTGATGTCCAAGCTTATATCAGAATTCGACGATTCAAGG
>NC_054707.1:70252676-70325176 GCF_016097555.1 Gigantopelta aegis | reverse complement strand
TATATTTCTATTTTCATTTGCAGTTATTTTCGAGATTATATTCAATTAAGGTTCAAGTACACACCTCAGCTATCTGGACTGTTTATCCAGAACAAAGGGTTACTGGTTAGTTTTTGGTGGTTTGTAAGAGAGAAGTCAGTGTGATGGTCTTACGCCTACCCACTGAATGGAAAAAAAAAAAAAAAAATGTTTTATTTAACGACGCACTCAACACATTTTATTTACGGTTATATGGCGTCAGACATATGGTTAAGGACCACGCAGATTTGAAAGGAAACCCGCTGTCGCCACTACATGGGCTACTCTTTCCGATTAGCAGCAAGGGATCTTTTATTTGCGCTTCCCACAGGCAGGATAGCACAAACCATGGCCTTTGTTGAACCAGTTATGGATCACTGGTCGGTGCAAGTGGTTTACACCTACCCATTGAGCCTTGCGGAGCACTCACTCAGGGTTTGGAGTCGGTATCTGGATTAAAAATCCCATGCCTCGACTGGGATCCGAACCCAGTACCTACCAGCCTGTAGACCGATGACCTAACCACGACGCCACCGAGGTCGGTCCATTGAATGGAAGGTACTGGGTTCGCCTCCTGGTACCGGCTCCCACCCAGAGCGAGTTTTAACGACTCAGTGGGTAGGTGTAAGACCACTATACCGACTTCTCTCTCACTAACAACTAACAGCTAACAACCAACCCACCGTCCTGGACAGACAGCTCAGATAGCTGAGGTGTGTGTCAGCAGGACAGCGTGCTTGAACCTTAATTGGATATAAGCACGAAAATAACTACACATGAATGAATAAAAAACCCAGTTCACTTGCCAAATGGTACAACAAATTATTTACTTACAAGAGGCTGGACGTAGCCTAGTGGTAAAGCGTTCGCCTCAGACCCTAGGGTCGATCCCCGTCGGTGGTCCTTTAGGCTATTTCTCGTTCCCACCAGGACACCACGACTGGTATAGCAAAGGCCGTGGTATGTGTTATCATGTATGTCGAATGATCCATATAAAAGATCAATTGCTACTAATGGAAAAGGTAGCGGGTTTCCTCTCAAAGACTATATGTCAAAATGACCAAATGTTTGACATCCAACAGCTGATGATTAATAAATCAATGTATTTTAGTGGTACAAATGTTTAACTTTATATATTTACAAGTAGTTATGTCTAAATATTCCATTTTAGACTTCAGTGACTTTTGTATTTTGATTTAATTTGCATTGTTTGAAAATTAACAGTATTAGATTGATAATATTATCTGGGTTTTTTTTATAAAGAATATTTATGGTTACCTAAATTAATTGTTTGTGCATTTACTAGTCTGATTTTAGTTTTCAGGAATATTTAGTATACAATAGCATCCCTGAACGTCTAAAACATATTTACATAATAACGATTCAACAAAATAGCCCATGCTAATATATGAAGGGTTTGTTGGAATAACGTGTGACGTCACACGTTTGGTAATTTGGTATTTTTTAATTGTAAAGTTTACAACTCTGCAATCGTGGAATATTTATACATAAGCAAGCATGATGGACCAACAACTCATAATGTTATATCATAATTGCAGGGTTTTTTAATTTTATTGTGCCATTGTGACCTTGACAAACACGGCCGTTTTAACATTGACTATCTGTTTGGACATCATAGGTTATTCCCTTGGTTATTTCCATAGCCGAAAAAATTCTATTCAACCAGTTACATAATCGTAACATCCCACTTGTTATCGATGTTTTAATATATATACATGTACCTAAATTATGGAAAATCGGAAAAAAGCCCAAACAGCTTTGTTAATTTTTGGCGTTTACAAAAAGGTTTTTATAGTCCAGTTAGTATAACTTTATAAGATTGCAATATAAATTTTATTGCAATATCCTAGACATCATAGAAATTATACGTTGATATAGGTGGTATGTGTGTGGTTGTGTTTGTGGTTGTGTGTGTGTGTGTGTGTGTGTGTGTGTGTGTGTGTGTGTGTGTGCTTTCGTTCGTTCATGCGTGCGTGCATGTGTGTGTGTGTCTGTATATGTATGTGTGTGTGTGTGTGTGTGTGTGTGCGTCTCTCTCTCTCTCTCTCTCTCTCTCTCTCCTCTCTCTCTCTCTCTCTCTCTCTCTCTCTCTCTCTCTCTCTCTCTCTCTCTGTGTGTGTGTGTGTGTGTGTGTGTGTGTGTCTGTGTGTGATTCATTTACATACATTAAATATGGCCTCCTCGTGATACATTTTTTAAACAGTATACACAAAAACTCATACAAAATATATTTTAAAAAATTATGTTTTAAACGCATTGTATTTGTCTGTAATAAGTTAATCTCAGCGACAAAGCCGTTATCCGCGATCAAAACCGCACCTCTGCACAATACAGAGTCGAATTGTTCATCTACAGGGACTGACTCCTTAAATGTCTGTCGTTTCATCGTTCAGAAAAGCTTCACTTAATTTATAATTTAAGATGACTTTAATTTTTTTAGATGTTCGCCAATATTTCCACTAAAATGACTGACGAGGACTTTTATGTCGCGTACATCACTGGCCGTGCAGTACTGTCTTTAAAGGTGTACTTGTGGCATTGTTTGATATAAGTGAAACACGTTATGTGATTTTGTAGCTTTAACTTGCTTGCTAGTTATGTTAGTATTTTCATGTGACACAAACACACACCCGCACGCACGCACGCACACACACACACACCACACACACACACACACACACACACACACACACACACACACACACTCATTGATTGATTCATTCATTTCAATTATATTACGTACCGATATACATACATATTTACATGTATACGTTTATTATCATACATATTTACATGATCTAAACATCTTTCTTTTAAAAGGACAGTCCTGAGTTTGCTGCAATTTTTAAGATGTTATAGACTAACAGAGACTTTTTAACGAATTGTAATTACATATCAAATATACTTTTTTCTGCATATAATATTAGTGGCTATATTAAACGTGTTTCTGAGAGTTCTAATATTTGTACTAGGTTAAATTTCATTTTATTTCCTAAAATATGTTTTTTTGTACGTACGACATTATTTGAAGACAAAATCCAGTTTGGGCTTCTTACAAATATTAAGACGACCAGAAACACATTGAATATACAGACACTGATATTCTAAACAAGAAAATATATTGTTAGTTTAATCATAGAAATATTTTATTAGTCGGAAAAATCTTACAATGCAGCAAATTCAGGAATGTCCCTTTAAACTATAAATTTGGGGCAACATGTATAAGAGTGGACGAAATTAACTTGGATATTTGAAAGTTATATATAAGTTATACAATTATCTAGAACAAAAATCTAGTTTGTACTAATTTATACAGTGCCAAAATTAAATATTATACAGGCAAATATTAAGCTTTAATTATTATTATGTTAAAAAATTATTTTTGTTAAACTCATTTAGAAAATGTAACTGTTTCAGCCGTGCGCTTTTTGTTTTTCTCTGTACATTTATTTTGAAGAAATGACAGAATAAAACAAAAATAATTAATTCTTATCGTATCTTACTTACCTTTATTCGATAATTTGCTTTTTTATGGTTTTTCTCCGTAAAACGAAATAACAAACAATTCACGAACATCTCTTTTCAATGTTACTGTGAAAAAACAATTAAATGAGGTATTCCGAATTTGATTGCTGTACTCCTTCTCCGTTTAACTTCAAGACAAAAAAACATCCCTGTCGCATCAACAACTGATAACAATGAATTACGAAATCTTCAATAAGATTTTCAGTAGAGATACCCACAGAAAAAAGCACGGATCAATAATATATCAGGAAATCCTAACCCGAGAAAGTCATGATAATAAGTCGAGGTGGTGCGTTTCCCCTGGACCTTAGTAACGAAAGAACCGCATTGTCTATCGTGTTCTGCTGATGAACTGGCACGTGTCAATCAATAATATCTACCTGGCTAGAAAACTAAATGAATAAGTCATACGGCGCTTAATTGTGAGCTGGCCATCTCACGGTAAACAATCATAGCGCTGCTTTGTGAGAATTTAATTATCAACTTCAGTTAATCTAACTGACCATACCGCGCATTGATTATCGAGTTCCGCTAATCGCAACTGACCAAATCACAGGAGTGACGCTACAAAAAAATAGTAATAACATTTATATTCTTGCAGTTTGTATTAAAAAAATACCTATAGTTAATATATCTGTGATCAGTTAAAAAGAAGAAGTTTGTTTTGTTTAATGACACAACTAGAGCACATTGATTAATCAATCATCGGCTATTGAATGTCAAACATTTGGTCATTCTGACAGGTAAGTCATCAGAGGAAACTCGCTATATCTTTCCTATGCACTTTCCCGCAGACAGGATAGTACATACCACGGTCTTTGATATACCAGTCGTGGTGTACTGATTGGAAGGAGAAATAGCCCAATGGGCGCGTGCTGAACACATAAACAGAAACGAACGTCCGTTCGTGCTTTTGCGTACGTGCACGCGCAGACACTCATACACACACATGCAAACACAGAGAGAGAGAGAGAGAGAGAGAGAGAGAGAGAGAGAGAGAGAGAGAGAGAGAGAGAGAGAGAGAGAGAGAGAGAGAGAGAGAGAGACATCACAAATGCTGAATATTGTTTTTATACCAAAGCACACTTGTCCGCATAAATTCTTGTTGGGTTTTTTAAATTTTGTGTCAAAATTACTATTGTATTTTTATATGCTGTTAAATATTTTTAATTCAAGATAAAACTTATAATTTGTTTGTTTGCTTTGTTTAACGACACCACTAGAACATATTGATTTATTACTCAGCGGCTATTGGATATCAAACATTTGTTAATTTTGACATATATTATTTCTAAGAGACGAAACCTGCTACATTTTTCCATTAGCAATATGGGTTCTTTTATATGCACCATTCCATATGCAGGATAGCACATACCAAGTCGTGTGGCACTGACAGGAACGAGGAATAACCGAATGGGTCCACCGACGGGAGTCGATCCTAGACCGACCGCCCATCAGGCTTTATCACTGGGATACGTCCAGCCCCATGAACATTATAAATACATGTGCGTATGAAAATAAATAAGGGTAGTTCCATATATAATAAACGGTGCAAGCAATTGTTGCCAACACCCACCGTCCATAAAGCAAAACAAAACATTGTTTGGCAGACTCATCACACATGCTTAACATTTATAACTCTGTATACCCTTACCCCTTCCCAATCCGGGGCAGGACGTAGCCCAGTGGTAAAGCGTTCGCTTGATGCGTGATCGGTTTGGTATCGATCCCCGTCAGTGGACCCATTGGGCTATTTCTTGCTCCAGCCGGTGCACCACGACTGGTATATCAAAGACCGTGGTATGTGTTATCCTGTCTGGGGGATGGTGCATATAAAAGATCCCTTGCTGCTAATCGAGAAGAGTAGCCCATGAAATGGCAACAGCGGGTTTTCTCTCTCAATATCTGTGTGGTCCCAAACCATATATCCGACGCCATAATAACCGTTAATAAAATGTGCTGAATGCGTCGTTAAATAGAACATTTCCTTCCTTCCTTCCCTCAATATCTGTGTAGTCCTTAACCATATGTCCGACGCCATATAACCGTTAATAAAATGTGCTGAGTGCGTCGTTAAATACGACGTTTCCTTCCTTCCTTCCCTCAATATCTGTGTAGTCCTTAACCATATGTCCGACGCCATATAACCGTTAATAAAATGTGCTGAGTGGGTCGTTAAATACGACGTTTCCTTCCTTCCTTCCCTCAATATCTGTGTAGTCCTTAACCATATGTCCGACGCCATATAACCGTTAATAAAATGTGCTGAGTGGGTCGTTAAATACGACGTTTCCTTCCTTCCTTCCCTCAATATCTGTGTAGTCCTTAACCATATGTCCGACGCCATATAACCGTTAATAAAATGTGCTGAGTGGGTCGTTAAAATACGACGTTTCCTTCCTTCCTTCCCTCAATATCTGTGTAGTCCTTAACCATATGTCCGACGCCATATAACCGTTAATAAAATGTGCTGAGTGCGTCGTTAAATACGACGTTTCCTTCCTTCCTTCCCTCAATATCTGTGTAGTCCTTAACCATATGTCCGACGCCATATAACCGTTAATAAAATGTGCTGAGTGCGTCGTTAAAACCGACGTTTCCTTCCTTCCTTCTTTTCCTATCCTTTTATTATCTATATTAGGTAAAAATACTAAAGATGAGAATTTCATCCTTTATTAACAATACAAACGACGTTTCCTTCCTTCCTTCCCTCAATATTAGTCAGCAGAGTTAACCATATGTTCCGAAAAAAAAACCTCTTTCCACAATGGATATCAAGAGTAAACAGACGTTTTACTAATATGTATTAAAGGGTACTGATACTAGTACCCTTTTATTAAACATTAATCTTAAAGGGACATTCCTGAGTTTGCTGCATTGTAAGATGTTTCCGACTAATAAAATATTTCTACGATTAAACTTACATATTAAATGTATTTTCTTGTCTAGAATATCAGTGTCTGTATATTCAATCAGTGTCTGGTCGTCTTAATATTTGTAAGAAGCCCAAATAGGATTTTGTCTTCAAATAATTTCGTATATACGAAAAAAAATATGTTAGGAAATAAAATAAAATTTAACCTAGTACAAATATTAGAACGATCAAAAACACGTTTACTATACAGCCACTAATATTTTATGCAGAAAAATATATTTGATATTTAATTACAATTGTTAAAATGTCTCTGTTAGTCGATAACATCTTCAAACATTGTAGCAAACTCAGGAATGTAATTACAATTCCCTACATGGAAATCGACCCCACACCGTCCACACATCAGACGAGCGCTTTACCACTCGACAACCCCGTTGCAGCATTAAGTCCAAATAGTCAAATGAATACATCCCAATTACATTTCATTTCAACCTAGTTTCGTTCTTATATCCCAGTAAGGTTCAAGCACGCTTTCCTGGGTACACACATCAGCTATCTGGGCTGTCTGGGCTATCTGTCCAGGACAGTGGGTTAGGTGTTAGGTATTATTGGTTAGCGAGAGAGAAGAGGGTGTAGTGGTCTTACACCTACCCACTGAGTCGTTAAAACTCGCTTTGGGTGGGGGCCGGTACCGGGCGGCGAACCCAGTACCTACCAGCCTTATGGTTTATTGGCTTAACCACGACACCACCGAGGCGGCCGATATCTTTGTGTGAACGCTTAATTGGGTGCTTCTGAAACCTTTTGTCTGACGTCGGACGAGTTCCACAAGGTGTCACTTCCATGGAAACCTATCGAGTAACAAAAACTGTTAACAACATTTCGTTGCTAAACACTAATTCCATCGGAGAAATATAATTACTGGCGTCATGTATTTCCGTCAAGCACTGCAAACACGCCTTGCCACTTAGTTCAGTGGTCTTGTCGACCGTATCGGCATAATAAATGTCAATGTACAACAATCTGAATCTGACCTGCAGATGTCAGGCCAAGCTGTGTATATCACCCCTACGGCGTTTTATTTCGTCCGACCCCCTCCCCACCCCGCTTTCTTTTTAAAATTAGGATCTAACATGACATCCCCACACCCGCCGCCACTGGAAATAAAGTTTGTTTTTGTTTAACGACACCACTAGAACACATTGACTTATTACCGAGTAATCTTGTGGATGTCAAACATTTGGCAATTTATACATATAATCTTAGAGGGGAAACCCGCTACATTTTTTTTAGTAGCAAGGGATCGTTTATATGCACCATCCCACAGACGGGATAACACATACCACAGCCTTTGATATACGATATACAGGAGTGGTGCACTGGCTGGAACGAGAAATAGCCCAATGGGCCCCTACACTGTGACCGACTGGGAAACGTCCTTCCCCTCGGGAGAAAATAATGTCATTACGCTGATGAGTCGGACTCTATTACACAAGGGGCAGGATCTAGCTCAATCTGTGATTGTTTTGTTTAACGACACACACACACACACACACACACACACACACACACACACACACACACACACTCCACAAACCCCAAAAACAAAACAAAACAAGAGTGCAAAATTACTCTCCTCAAAATATTAAGACAGGAAAAACAAAACTACTCAAAATAGTGAGAGAGGAACCATAGCCCTGGGCCCCGTTCCACGAAGCGATCTTAGTGCTACGATCACCTAAAAAGTACATACGGTAGCTATACACTTAAGGTAATCTTAGGGCTAAGATCGCTTCGTGGAACGGGGGCATGAACATTATTAAGCGTGTTCTAATATCCATTTATAGATTATGGAAGAATGTTATTTTTATCAGTGCAAAATTGACACTAAATTAAAAGGGCGAAGTTGAAAATTACAATTGCGTGCGCAGTTTCTTCAAAAAGGTTTTTTTAATAAAATAACGGTAAACGTTTGTTTTGTGTAACAACACCACCGGCGACCTTCGGCTTTTTGGACTAGGGCCCCGTTCCACGAAGCGATCTGAGCACTAAGATCACCTTAAGTGCATTAGGTAGTTATGTATTTAAGGTGGTCTTAGCGTTAAGATCGCTTCGTGGAACGGGGCCCAGAAACACTTTATAATAGTAAGACAATGTTAATATATTTCATACTGGATAATTTAGACATGTAGTCTACAGAGGAAAATGTCTACGTTTTCCATCAGCAGCGAAGGATCTTTTGTGTGCACTTTTCATACATTGAGCGGGTCCGATTCTACGATGCAAGCAGCTCAGACGAGCACTCTACCCACTGAGCTATACCCCGACCCTCGGTTTCTTCAATCTAAAAACACGTATACTGTTTAGCTCTCATCAGATTAAATTAACAGGTTGCACGGGCACGGTCGTTCGTGCCGCTTAAAAAAAATTAAAAGATCTAATTTTAGCTCACCTTGAAAACCAATTTACTCACTGCATGCCAGCATCGAATAAAACTGAATGTCCCTTGAAAATCCACTGCAACATGTTTCACGACAATAAATCCAAAAACTTGACACCATGGGATAATCATGGATAAATGAACAGCAGGCATGTATCCGCCATATAGGAAAAAAATACTACGTGTATGTTTTTGTGTACAAGGAATTATGCCACCAGAAAACTGTGTTACGCAACGTTATGAATAACGAATACCTATATGATTGATTTCTGCTTAATTTTCTAACACACTTAGCGAGTCTTATAGTAATTTGACGTAACAGATAACACGCAGCCAGGACCATGCACGTCTGGCAGTTGTTAGGGGAATATTGAATAATCGAGATATCGGCTTCAGGTAAAACAACTCGGGAATGTGATTCCACGCATCACCAACTTGGTAGTGGTTAACTAAGCCATCAGGTTTACAAGAACAACCATGAGTGTGTTACACTTACACCGCCTGTCATGGATAGAAATCTCTGGCGAAGTCAGAGGTTGTGCCCACGGCATGCGTGCTTGAACAGTCCTCTGATGGAAGCATCCCACAAAT
Source organism: Gigantopelta aegis (assembly GCF_016097555.1). NCBI lineage: Eukaryota > Metazoa > Mollusca > Gastropoda > Neomphalida > Peltospiridae > Gigantopelta > Gigantopelta aegis. The sequence continues at coordinate 70,315,706 of NC_054707.1, read as the reverse complement.
ATATATATGGGGCGTAGCCAGAGAGGAAAAAACGCCGACGCAAACCCAGACCTATAAAATAAATATCAGTGTCATGGGAAAATATAATAAATCTGGGGAAATTCTAGACGAGGTAAGCGCCTCGTCTGCCTCATGCTGGCTACGCCATTGCAACTTACGAAGTAAACTGAAAAGTGACTGCTACAGATATTAGCACGCGATCGCAAACACATAGGATGTATAGACACTGATATATTTCAAACAAGAAATGTTTTAAATCATATTTTACCTTCAGATAATTACGTAGATACGAAAACAAGATCTTACGAAGTAAAATGAAAAGTGACTTTTACAGATATTAGCACGCTTTTACAGATATTAGCACGCGATCGCAAACACATTGGATGTATAAACACTGATATATTTCAAACAAGAAATGTTTTAAATCATATTTTACCTTTAAATAATTACGTAGATACGAAAACAAGATCTTACGAAGTAAAATGAAAAGTGACTTTTACAGATATTAGCACGCGATCGCAAACACATAGGATGTATAGACACTGATATATTTCAAACAAGAAATGTTTTAAATCATATTTTACCTTCAGATAATTACGTAGATACGAAAACATGATCTTACGAAGTAAAATAAAAAGTGACTTTTACAGATATTAGCACGCGATCGCAAACACATAGGATGTATAGACACTGATATATTTCAAACAAGAAATGTTTTAAATCATATTTTACCTTCAGATAATTACGTAGATACGAAAACAAGATCTTACGAAGTAAACTGAAAAGTGACTGCTACAGATATTAGGACACGACCGCAAACACATTGGATGTACAGACACTGATATTCTAAACAAGAATATACATGTAATGAATACTAGTATTTACTTTCAGTCGCCAAAAAGGTTATGTTAGAAGGAAACATCTTACAATGGATGCCAACTCAGTACAGCCCCTTTAAGGATGGTGGTTACCCGGGTTGTACCTTAGGGCGAAAAGGTGTCCTCCCATTTTGCCTACAAGCCACTTTGCCTACATTCAGTTTGCCTACAACCCAGTTTGCCTACATTCAGTATGAAACGATGATATCCCCAGTTAAGAGTGGAACATTCACTGTATGGTCCCTATGTACCACAGACGTCCAAGCGTATTTAGGCTCACAGAACTATTAACAACTGAAAACAATAAAGACATCAATAACCTGGGAAAATAGTTAGTTTTGGCAAATAAAGTTAGAGACGATTTACTGCAGCTTACTTAAAATATGACAACCACTAACCTGCCGTTTCATTAGCTAGTATATCAATCATATTTCATCTGGTATACATCAATATATACATATATATTTAGAATTAGAATTATTACTATACCACGATAATGTTTATAGTGCACATATATATGTACATCCCACCACTATTACTAGTATACTATGTTAATTTTACCATTAATTCTTAAATCACTCTCCACCTGTATTTGTATATTTGTATATATATCGTGATTATATATGTATGTATTTATGCTGATAAGTTTTGTTTTAACTTAAGGCAAATAAAGAACTTGATATTGAACTTGTTTATGTATAAAAACACAAGAAAAATAATTAAACTGTTAAAATGGGATCTTTGGACTTACACTAATCACCATAAATAGCACGGAATCACCTTTGCGCAACTAAGCCCCAATTACATTACTTATGTTCATTATAATCTTAATTTATTTTACATAATACAATGTTTTTATGTTGGTTTGAGACACAAAATAATAGGGATTGTCCCACTATTAACTGGAGATGTCACTTTTCACACTATAGGCAAACTGAGTGTAGGCATACTGGGTTGTAGGCAACATGGGTATAGGCAAAGTGGGTTGTAAGCAGAATGGGAGGGAACCCACAGTATTGTTATCGTTGTTATTGTAATTGTACATACTTGTATTATTTAACTACTGAGTATCTCATACTTCCATAAGGAATGACTTGTGTACTTTTATGTTTGTTTTATTTTGTGTATGTGTGATGTACATACGGTGAGACGTTAATAATTATCTGTCTCTTTGTCTGTCTCTTTCCATCTTAATTAGAACTAAGCATAAAAATGATATGAAATGAACCCAGCCAGGTGGTCAGTTGATACCAGACTTCACGGTCAGGAGAATTCTCCGATTAGGCCTCATCTCATTACACAGAGGTTTTGCTTGTTTTTGTTCTATGTTGTATGTCAAACGAGAAAAAATATTATCGCCATATCATATTTGATACTGAAAATTAATTAGGTTAATTGAAAGTAGCACATAGAGTTACGTACATGGAGTCATATAGTGTGCACATCGTTTATTCTCACATTTGCATAATCCGAAAGATAGGCCTAGGCCTACTTGTTGTCATTTCTTAATTGTTTTGGATGTCTTAATATAATTATAAGTTTTCCCTGTTTAGAGGATTTTTTGTATGCCATTATTCAAATCAGAAACTTGCAAAATGCGCCCGCATATAATTTTATGGGTATTGGTTCGTTTTAAAATTACATTTTGACCCCCCCCCCCCCCCCCCCCAAAAAAAAAGAAGAACCCCCCCCCAAAAAACAACAACAACCAACAACAAAAAACCCAAAAAAAACACACACACACACTCCCCACATACACAGAAACACGCACGCACACACACGCAGACGCACATCACAAAACAAAACAAAATAAAACATTTAATATTTATCGACACCCAGTATGATCATTCATGTAGCATAGTATTAGTTCTTACATACTTCGATTGTTGTTGTTTGTTTCCCCAGAACGGGAAATCCGCTAAACCCACCCTCCACTCCCCAGAACACTGAGAATAAATACACAACAGTACCGTAGCTAGTAAATATATTTAAATAAAATAAATAAAATATATAAAATAAATAGAAGTTGTGCCCACGGCATGCGTGCTTGAACAGTCCTCTGATGGAAGCATCCCACAAATATATATATGGGGCGTAGCCAGAGAGGAAAAAACGCCGACGCAAACCCAGACCTATAAAATAAATATCAGTGTCATGGGAAAATATAATAAATCTGAGGAAATTCTAGACGAGGTAAGCGCCTCGTCTGCCTCATGCTGGCTACGCCATTGCAACTTACGAAGTAAACTGAAAAGTGACTGCTACAGATATTAGCACGCGATCGCAAACACATAGGATGTATAGACACTGATATATTTCAAACAAGAAATGTTTTAAATCATATTTTACCTTCAGATAATTACGTAGATACGAAAACAAGATCTTACGAAGTAAAATGAAAAGTGACTTTTACAGATATTAGCACGCGATCGCAAACACATAGGATGTATAGACACTGATATATTTCAAACAAGAAATGTTTTAAATCATATTTTACCTTCAAATAATTACGTAGATACGAAAACAAGATCTTACGAAGTAAAATAAAAAGTGACTTTTACAGATATTAGCACGCGATCGCAAACACATTGGATGTATAAACACTGATATATTTCAAACAAGAAATGTTTTAAATCATATTTTACCTTTAAATAATTACGTAGATACGAAAACAAGATCTTACGAAGTAAAATGAAAAGTGACTTTTACAGATATTAGCACGCGATCGCAAACACATAGGATGTATAGACACTGATATATTTCAAACAAGAAATGTTTTAAATCATATTTTACCTTTAAATAATTACGTAGATACGAAAACAAGATCTTACGAAGTAAAATAAAAAGTGACTTTTACAGATATTAGCACGCGATCGCAAACACATAGGATGTATAGACACTGATATATTTCAAACAAGAAATGTTTTAAATCATATTTTACCTTCAAATAATTACGTAGATACGAAAACAAGATCTTACGAAGTAAAATAAAAAGTGACTTTTACAGATATTAGCACGCGATCGCAAACACATTGGATGTATAAACACTGATATATTTCAAACAAGAAATGTTTTAAATCATATTTTACCTTTAAATAATTACGTAGATACGAAAACAAGATCTTACGAAGTAAACTGAAAAGTGACTGCTACAGATATTAGGACACGACCGCAAACACATTGGATGTACAGACACTGATATTCTAAACAAGAATATATATGTAATGAATACTAGTATTTACTTTCAGTCGCCAAAAAGGTTATGTTAGAAGGAAACATCTTACAATGGATGCCAACTCAGTACAGCCCCTTTAAGGATGGTGGTTACCCGGGTTGTACCTTAGGGCGAAAAGGTGTCCTCCCATTTTGCCTACAAGCCACTTTGCCTACATTCAGTTTGCCTACAACCCAGTTTGCCTACATTCAGTATGAAACGATGATATCCCCAGTTAAGAGTGGAACATTCAATGTATGGTCCCTATGTACCACAGACGTCCAAGCGTATTTAGGCTCACAGAACTATTAACAACTGAAAACAATAAAGACATCAATAACCTGGGAAAATATTTAGTTTTGGCAAATAAAGTTAGAGACGATTGACTGCAGCTTACTTAAAATATGACAACCACTAACCTGCCGTTTCATTAGCTAGTATATCAATCATATTTCATCTGGTATACATCAATATATACATATATATTTAGAATTAGAATTATTACTATACCACGATAATGTTTATAGTGCACATATATATGTACATCCCACCACTATTACTAGTATACTATGTTAATTTTACCATTAATTCTTAAATCACTCTCCACCTGTATTTGTATATTTGTATATATATCGTGATTATATATGTATGTATTTATGCTGATAAGTTTTGTTTTAACTAAAGGCAAATAAAGAACTTGATATTGAACTTGTTTATGTATAAAAACACAAGAAAAATAATTAAACTGTTAAAATGGGATCTTTGGACTTACACTAATCACCATAAATAGCACGAAATCACCTTTGCGCAACTAAGCCCCAATTACATTACTTATGTTCATTATAATCTTAATTATTTTACATAATACAATGTTTTTATGTTGGTTTGAGACACAAAATAATAGGGATTGTCCCACTATTAACTGAAGATGTCACTTTTCACACTATAGGCAAACTGAGTGGAGGCATACTGGGTTGTAGGCAACATGGGTATAGGCAAAGTGGGTTGTAAGCAGAATGGGAGGGAACCCACAGTATTGTTATCGTTGTTATTGTAATTGTACATACTTGTATTATTTAACTACTGAGTATCTCATACTTCCATAAGGAATGACTTGTGTACTTTTATGTTTGTTTTATTTTGTGTATGTGTGATGTACATACTGTGAGACGTTAATAATTATCTGTCTCTTTGTCTGTCTCTTTCCATCTTAATTAGAACTAAGCATAAAAATGATATGAAATGAACCCAGCCAGGTGGTCAGTTGATACCAGACTTCACGGTCAGGAGAATTCTCCGATTAGGCCTCATCTCATTACACAGAGGTTTTGCTTGTTTTTGTTCTATGTTGTATGTCAAACGAGAAAAAGTATTATCGCCATATCATATTTGATACTGAAAATTAATTAGGTTAATTGAAAGTAGCACATAGAGTTACGTACATGGAGTCATATAGTGTGCACATCGTTTATTCTCACATTTGCATAATCCGAAAGATAGGCCTAGGCCTACTTGTTGTCATTTCTTAATTGTTTTGGATGTCTTAATATAATTATAAGTTTTCCCTGTTTAGAGGATTTTTTGTATGCCATTATTCAAAGCAGAAACTTGCAAAATGCGCCCGCATATAATTTTATGGGTATTGGTTCGTTTTAAAATTACATTTTGACCCCCCTCCCCCCCCCCAAAAAAAAAGAAGAACCCCCCCAAAAAACACACAAAAAAACAACAACACAACAACACACACACACTCCCCACATACACAGAAACACGCACGCACACACACGCAGACGCACATCACAAAACAAAACAAAATAAAACATTTAATATTTATCGACACCCAGTATGATCATTCATGTAGCATAGTATTAGTTCTTACATACTTCGATTGTTGTTGTTTGTTTCACCAGAACAGGAAATCCGCTAAACCCACCCTCCACTCCTCAGAACACTGAGAATAAATACACAACAGTACCGTAGCTAGTAACTATATTTAAATAAAATAAATAAAATATATAAAATAAATAAATAAAATAAATAAAATAAATAAAATAAAAAAAAATAAAATAAATAAATAAATAAATATAACAATATACGAAGAGAGAGAGAGAGAGAGAGAGAGAGAGAGAGAGAGAGAGAGAGAGAGAGAGAGAGAGAGAGAGAGAGAGAGAGAGAGAGAGAGAGAATAGAAGGACATAAAACAATGAACATAGGAATGTCACAACAGGTCAAGCGAGACACAATTAACAGAACTGACAAAAATCTAAATATAACAAAAGACACTAATAAAATAACAATGTTTGAACATTATTCTTTTGTTACAATTAATCAATCATTTATTTCCAGATATACAATAATATCAACAGTAAAAAAATAATAACAAGCCATGTTACATTGTTTACAATATCCTAGCACAACGATATTTAACAAGTGACAGTGTCATTATGTAGGAGGTCAAGCAACTGAAAACAGAACATCTCGTATCAATATTGCCCTATGATTGGGGCAATATGTACTGGGCAGAGAAGTAGAAATAATAGTTTTTTTTAGTGTCTATTAATTGAGTAAATGTTGGGTTTGGTTGGTGTATTTTTTTTTTAATATAGTATATTTCTGCGTTTTGTAAGGCCTTGACATTTTATTAAAAAGTTTAAATCATCTTCAACACTAGAGTTGCTGATTTTTCATATCCTTTTGTGTTATTCAATGTGTTTTGTACCTATCAATTTCTATTTCGTGTCGGTTTGCACCTCTTACAAGATCAAAGCCTATAGAAAGATGGGGCTCCATTCACAAGAGGAATGATAAAAAGCAAACAAAACTAGAATGGCTGTATTCGTCTGCAGCATGATAAAAATTATTATTACTTCCAAAAAATATTAGTGTTAGACCGTTAGATAACAATGTCTAGTGGTATTTAGATAATTTTAGTAAAACTATATTCTTTGTGCTTTAGATATCCCAGTATAATACAGTACCGACAGAATATAGTATGTATAATTTGGAAAGTAATAATTATATATTGTAGAGGTTCCTAAATTCGAGTACCACCTGTTTCCGAAGAATGCAGGTCAACATGCCCCCAAACCACCTAACTCCCTACTAACTTGCCCCAGTGTTTGGTTAACACGCCCCTGTGTTTGGACAACTCACCCCAAACTTAACTGTCCGTAAATTCACGTGGCATTTTTAATTCAACAATTACGCAACCAGTCTCCCTCCCTCAACATTTTGTAACACGTCATTTGACCTACCGTTACAAGTTACGAACGGCTCTGACAGCGTTACATCATTGATCTAGAACAGCCACAATGTTATTGATAAAAAATATACACACTCTGACAAAATCTGGCATGAGTTGAACTTCACCCTGAATCAGTTTCTATTAGTTTTTGTTATTTTTAACACAGTTTGTTGCTGCTTAGACCATGGATACAAATGTAAAGCAGTGATTCGGGGCTCCCAACCCCGACACTGCTATATGATCTGGGACAATAAATATGTATTTAAAAAAAAAAAGTTTTGATCGAATTGGTACGTCTTGGAAGATGTCTCATTAAGCCTATGTTTTCCGATTTGTATAGCAAAGATAAGTACCAGTCATATATTAAAATCTTGCATAGACGCTATTGTTCTCGTAAAAAAATTTTTTTGTATTATTAAACAGATCTTCCTATTAGCTACATTAGGTAAATAGTGGCAATCAATATACAAAATTATTTTACGTGCGCTGTTTGTTAAGTGTAATGTGCGTTATTTTTCACACTCGCCAGATTGAAATTATGTGCGCTGTATGAACACGATAGCACCCGCGCACCGTAAAAGGCAAGGTCTGGAACTGTCAAGCCTATTTCAATGATGTCTGTGAGTTTGTCCCTTATTTCCTTTCAAAAGAAATGATCAGGCAAGGCTTTTAGACTCCCGACTATTATTATTATTGCTTAAAATATTGATATATTAATTGATATGAGTTGACTAAACAGTTTGGGGTGAGTTGACTATGCAACCACTGGGGCGAGTTGGTTTTGGGGCGAATTGACCTGCTCCCCTTTCCGAACACCTCCACAAAACAAATAAAACTAGCACATTTGTTTGTTTACATCATCATCTAACCTCAAAAGCATTATGGTTATGCTTATAGAAAATATCTGTGCTGTTTACTAATAGTATTCACCCACTCCTGTTTACAATCTCTTGAATGATGTTGGGCTAGGTTGAGTGTGTTCTCTAGACCCAGATGTATTCAGATATCCTTTTTATGTATAAGGCTCAGAATAAGGCTAGAGACCATACATGGTGAAAACTCATTTTCCAACAACCAAATGATTGCAAAGTTTTATGTCAAAATAAAATGTTACAAACATTTAGTTTGACCTGTCACCTGGCCTGGTGCTTATGGTACTTTTAGAGTCAAGACTTAAGACTAAGAGTGTGAGACACTAATGTCATGACAAAGCCATACAAATTGTATGTGTGTGATGTCATTAGAGATTGGATTTGGACTCTTAAATGTTTTATAAGTACGGGGCCCAGGACTGCAGGACACTTGGAGCTCGAAGATGGGGCAAGATCAATGTCAGTATTACAAGGGCTCGAAATAGCGGCCTTTGAAAAGCAAAAAGCAGTTTATTGTTTAGATCAAGCAGGTGAAATGAAAATTCACCTTGTAAAATGTATGCGGCCATTGGAACTGATTGAACGCTGGAACGCTTCTCATTTCGACAGCCTGCACCACCAGGTTGGATTCTTTTTTAGCGAGATTCCTTGCCTCCACGCCATTTCTCAGTCTGACTGTTGACTTGGTTTTTTCGTGACTCATATGACGGCCATTCTGCAGAATGCCACGGTTGTTCGCGTTTAGTCTCTACATGTCCGAGGCTGTCCTAGCAGCACTGGAAGATTGACCGCCCCACTCTAAGAAGAAATAGGAATCGGGGTCGGCCCTACTACTCTTTTTCTAGACTTTACCTTGCTTTATAGTGATACCATCTCGTATCCTCTGGAGTCGGGGCCCGTCCGCACCACTATACCAACCCATGACGACTGGACTATACCCTAGTCTGATACTCTCTCTCGTTCAGACGGATCCGGCTTCTCAAGATCTGTATTTCAGCACAGCACTACACCTTCAACGCCTATCGACTGTCAATCTAGGGGTTTTCTTGACGGGATGCAACCCATCTCGTCCCTATAAGCTGTGCACCCAAACGGCCTTAACGAGGCCATTCACATGGACATATCGATCGGACTTTAAACTTTTAGATCAGTGTACAAAAAAAATTTCTTTCTCTTATTTAATTTTGGACTGTCCTTCTAAAATGCTCCAAATTATATAAATATTCGGCCGAGCAGTCAAATTCTTTTTTATTTTTGGCTTGTAACCTTTTTATTTTTTTTATTTAATCTATTAACTTTTTTACTAATTGCTATTTTCAAAATTCTGCCCATTTTTACCACCTCCATCCCGAGTCAGGCCTCCGATCTTATCGGAGGTCAGACTCAGGATGGGCATGTTCGAAACCCTAGTGGTATATGCATGGGCATGTTAAACTAGTTATCATCATTGTAAAATTACCCTAAAATTGCAGGGCATTCTTCAAATGACAAATGTACGCATGATGATCTTGTCTTCTATTTAGCCAAGGCTGAGCTTGTGAGCCCTGAATACATGTACATACATGTATATGTTCAGTACTGGTCCAACCGGTGGGGGACTATAGCTTTTATCTTCGTCCATCTATCTGTCCCACATATAGTTTATCAGGACATTATTTTTGCAATGCCTCTAGATATTGAGCTGAAATTTTATGTATACATGTAGCTTTACCATGTACATATACATCTACAGATGAAGACTTTCATGGTGATTAACCTATTTTTCAGTTATGGCCCATGATATTAGGAGAAGAGAAAAATGTGTTTGGCCCGAAAAGTGACATGTATTGCTTTAATTAGCAGTACATGTATGTACTCTCAGAATGCTTCTTAAATGATGATTATTTACATTTTCAGAATGGAGCCAGTAAATGGAAAGGAATATTTCTTTACAGAAGAAAGTTTTCTTCGTGTTGCTGGCCCCAACAGTTTTGAGGATTGGCTTCGTGCCTGTTTATCGGAACGAGGCTACACATGTGACATAGCCGCAGGTCCACTACAAAGAGGTCAGCATGAACAAAGAAAGGAAAGGGAAACACCAAGCCGAGGATATGATAAAAAGGACCGACCGTCACATGCCCCTGATAAGATATCTAAACTGTAAATAGTTTTTTGTTACAAACTACGTGTAACTGTTGTTTTTAAAAATGTTACTGCATCTGCAAAAAAGGGTATTTTGTGATAGCAGTTTGCTATATAAGTACAGTGTCCATATATTTTTGACTCAAAAATCCAATGTATATATATATGTGATGATTGGACAAATAATATGCCATCATGATGGGAGTTGTCTCTCTTTTTAGGACTAGTCCGTGTGTAAATAGGATTAAGATGGTATTTGGAGCAATTGTCATCATTAAAATCGAATAAACTGATGACAGCTAATAGAAGCATGCTTTGCATTTGATGTAGTACATACATGTATAGTAAAGGTGTAGCCCAAACATTTGATGTAGTACATACATGTATAGTAAAGGTGTAGTACATACATGTATAGTAAAGGTGTAGTACATACATGTATAGTAAAGGTGTAGTACATACATGTATAGTAAAGGTGTAGTACATACATGTATAGTAAAGGTGTAGTACATACATGTGTAGTAAAGGTGTAGTACATACATGTATAGTAAAGGTGTAGTACGTACATGTATAGTAAAGGTGTAGTACGTACATGTATAGTAAAGGTGTAGTACGTACATGTATAGTAAAGGTGTAGTACATACATGTATAGTAAAGGTGTAGCCCAAACATTTGATGTAGTACATACATGTATAGTAAAGGTGTAGTACATACATGTATAGTAAAGGTGTAGTACATACATGTATAGTAAAGGTGTAGTACATACATGTATAGTAAAGGTGTAGTACATACATGTATAGTAAAGGTGTAGCCCAAACATTTGCTACATTAAAATTTCATGACTTTAAATCAGTCAATGTCATTTTAATTGACAGTTTCTATAAATAATGTCATGCAATACATGTATCTTTACAGTTTTTCACAGATGCAGTGACATTCATGTATATATAATATGCCATGGATCAAATACATACGTGTATATTATTGTACATGTTAGTAAGTTATTTATAGTAAACATACATGTACATTCACAAAGATGGTTAAAGATCCTTTAAGTTTAAGTAACCCATCATTAATATGTATATGATTAAATAGCTCAATACTTAAATAATTAAACAAGTAGCATATACATGTAGTTCTGTTACCGTTTTCTAATATAGGCACATTCCTGAGTTTGCTACAATGTTTGAAGATGTTATCGACTAACAGAGACATTTTAACAATTGTAATTAAATATCAAATATATTTTTCTGCATAAAATATCAGTGGCTGTATATTAAACATGTTTCTGATCATTCTAATATTTGTACTAGGTTAAATTTAATTTTATTTCCTAAAATATTAACACGACCAGAAACACATTGAATATACAGACATATAGAAATATTTTATTAGTCAGAAACATCTTACAATGCACCAAACTCAGGAATGTCCCTTTAAGAGTCAATTATAAATATATATATATTCAAAACTGAAGAATGAATAGCCAGAAAAACGAGGTACATGTATATCACTGATTGATGCTAAAACATATTTTATTAATATTATATGCTAAATCGGATAGTGCTTAATTTATATGTTTTTATTTTTATTCCTAGGAAATGCCTTCAAAAGCCTTCGTCTTTAACCCATGGTCAACAGAAGCGATATCTGGATCTTTTTCAGAAGTATATTCTGACTGTTTTTCAAAAACAGCCCACACCAGCAGATATAAAGGAACTCACAGAGCTTGAAGTACATGTTTTATAATTATGTTTTTGTAATATTAGATCTAACATTAAGTGAATTATTTAAACACTCCTCGAAATCCAGATAATCTTTCAATGGCAATTTAATAATGATAACCATATAAGTAAATACCCGATAATGAGCAAAATGCTGTGGCAGATCAATTTTGCAACAGCTTTTTTAGAGACAATTTTAAGGACTGTTTAAAGATTTTGATAGTTACTGGATTTAAAAAAAATAAAGTTTATGCAGAATTTGAAACACTGTTTCTGTATCAAATACGGATAAAGTAATGAGTCTGTTTTCTTCTACATATTTTATGAAGTCCTTTTTATTATATAAATATGTACATATTATTTCTGAGTCAGATTTCTTCAGAAAATGTCTTAAGTAATTAATTCTTAACTTTTAAACAAACAAAAACAATAGATTGTATTTGTCTTTAGTCATTGGAGAATAAAATATAAATATGTGATTGACCTACATATACCTGAGAGAATTCAAAATGTTTAAAATGGTAATGTACCGAAATGTCATATGGTTTTATTTGCAGATCTGAATATGAATTCATTATTTATTTTTTGGTTTTAGTCATTACAGGTTAAAGTGTCAGCTGAACAGAGTGAATTTTTAAAATGTTTGGAATCCATCTCCAAATCTTCAAAAGCAGAGTATAACATTTTACTGCCAGATGCTAAAAGATATATTGAGGTATAAAAATAGAGTTTAGTTTATAGTTATGATAAAACTATTTCCTGTAAAGTGAATTTATCAGAATTAATTTCCCTTTTTAAATAATGCAAGAGTGTGGGGAATATTTATTCAGTTAAAAATGTTCATGTACATTTGTCTTCTTGAATATGGAAGAAAATGGTTTATTTAACGACACACTCAACACATTTTATTTATGGTTATATGGCGTCGGACATACGGTTAAGGACCACACAGATATTGAGGGAGTTAACCAGCTGTTGCCACTTCATGGGTACTCTTTTCAGTTAGCAGCAAGGGATCTTTTATATGCACCATCCCATAGACAGGATAGCACATACCATGGCCTTTGATGTACCAGTCGTGGTGCACTGGCTGGAGCGAGAAATAGCCTGATGGGCCTACTGACGAGGATCGATCCCAAACCGACCGCGCATCAAGCGAGTGCTTTACCACTGAGCTTGCCCCTCTTGAATATGGAGTGCAAGTACAAAAACCATACTCATCAGGGCTCGAAATTGCGAAAATCAGTCCAGTTTTTAGACTTGGCTGGTCAGATAGAAATTCATCTGCTGAAATTACCAAAATACTGCAGGTCATTTTTATATGCCCGTCTATGATGAGTCGTATTGTGGAATGGCGTTGTCCGTCCGTATGTCCGTCCATCTGTTAACCTTTTCTTGTCTGGACCATATCTTGCATACACATGCATACAGGACCATCAAACCTCACATGTAGGAACAACTTGGGATGGTGGTGTGTCGCGTACCATTACTAGGTCACTGACCTACTTTTCATGGTCTACTGCACATAATAGTAAATCCTTGTCCGGAACATATCTTGCATACAGATGCATACAGGACCATCAAACATCACATGTAGGAACAACTTGGGATGGTGGTGTGTCATGTACTATTACTAGGTCACTGTGACCTACTTTTCACAGTCTACTGCACATAACAGTAAATCTTTTTCAGGCTAATTTCATGGCTGTTCTCTACTGTTGACATTACATACATGTATATAAATTGTTTCTCTGCCAATATAAATGTGTCACCAGAGTACCCATGCTAAAAAAAAATTCCCTTTCTAATAAAGAACAATAACTTCATTAATCAGACAGCACCTTCGCCAATGGATTTGCCAATGGATTTGCCAATGGATACAATATCATCAGTAGTTGGTCCAAAACAAACTGTTCCTCCATCCCATTTCAAAATTTTTGCATAATTAAAAATGATTCATACCCGTAACATATTCATTAATATCTATGGTTTTCTCCTGACGGGCGTATCATGTACCTCACCGGTACTCTTGTTTATTTAGCTGGTGATTCTGTTATATTTTAAAATACATCTCAAGAGGTCACAATTTTCCACACACACTCCCAGACACTTCACTCACCCCATGCTGTTGTATTTCCAGCAGGCCATATTTTGTGTTAGCAGGACATAATTCTGTTGGCCTGCTGTTTTAAAAAAATAACACTAGGCCATATTTTACTTCCTGTTTCGAGCCCTGCTTATAAAACTTAGCTAAATCTCCTGACTTTATTAAAGACCAAATTTTACAGTTTGAAAAACACAGGCCCAAGTGTCGTGACTGCTTTATAACAGCATCCTGACTGAATTTATTTAGTATTACAGCTAATTGAAGACTGGAATAAGTGTTAGTGCTTATTTTGAAGTAGTTAACTTTCATCCTGCCAAGTTTTACATCTAATATTATAGTAAAGCAACAGACCATTGTTAGTAGATGAGAATTAATGTAAATGTTATCTCATATAGTCTTATTTGTAGCATTATTGGTATTAAATTGTTGTTTGTTTTAATTGTCAGGAAAAGATACAGAATCAGCGTAATATGGTGAACCAGTACCCGAAGCACTACTCAACATTAGATGTAATTCCAATAGAGATGAAGGCAGCCTCTGAACATGTGTTTGACTTAGTGTTTCAAAAGACTGTCCTGCAATTGGTAAGAGAGAGTATGTCTACTCTACTTCAGAAATTACATGGATGGCAACGGAGGCACCAATATCCCAAGGCTGCGTTAACCTAACTTCTCACATATTATATCCTCCAACCCCAAAGGTAGTAGAAATAGAAAAGTACAGATCATGACCAAGTGGATTTGGGTGGAGGGGGAATGTGATAGATGAGAGTTAAGTTCAAGTTTCTCTCATGTTAACTTCACAGTCAGCAGGAAGTGTACTGACTGTTAGGTGGAATATAGTTATATAAAATACTGTTAGATTATGTTGATGGTCACTAAAGAATCCTTTCAAATCCCAAAACCTTCGCGGTAGGTACCTCTAAAAGTAATGGAAAATCATGGAATATGTTTGAAAACAAAGTACATGTATATTAAACCTGTAGCAGTTTCATTATGAAAAATCTAAGTTTCACAATAAAATGTTTTAACTTAATTACAGATTAACACCATGCTGTTCTAATATAGTAAATTATTAAGTAGAAGAAGGTAAACAAGTGTTGTTGTTTTTTAAATTTATTTAATAATTAAAAAAAAAATGTTTTAGGGTCCAGATCCGAAAGTGTTTCTACCAGACATAAAAGCATCCACCAAGCCAGTTATACCGACCAGTTACGAGAAAATAGTGAAGCGATTCCCTCCCCCGCATCCCAAGAAAGATGAGCATATCTGGAACCATGAGGTGAACTGGTTATTTGTTAATGATATAATAATGTTTCTTTTGCTTTGTTTATGATGAATACATGAATATTCAAAGCCTGAAATTGCAAGTTTTAACCTGAAGAATTCTACACTGGTATTAGAGGAATGGGCATCTTGAAGCTTTGATTACTTATTAGGGCCAGCATTGATTTACATTTAAGCAAACTAGTGGTTGCACTGATACACGTGGACATTTTAGAATTAACATAGGTTGATCAAAGGTGACTTGTGGTTGCACTGATACACGTGGACATTTTAGAATTAACATAGGTTGATCAAAGGTGACTTGTGGTTGCACTGACACACGTGGACATTTTAGAATTAACAGGTCGATCAAAGGTGACTTGTGGTAGCACTCACACACGTGGACA
Source organism: Gigantopelta aegis (assembly GCF_016097555.1). Lineage (NCBI taxonomy): Eukaryota > Metazoa > Mollusca > Gastropoda > Neomphalida > Peltospiridae > Gigantopelta > Gigantopelta aegis. Next base: position 70,299,877 of record NC_054707.1, on the reverse strand, counting down.
TTTTAGAATTAACATAGGTTGATCAAAGGTGACTTGTGGTTGCACTGACACACGTGGACATTTTAGAATTAACATAGGTTGATCAAAGGTGACTTGTGGTTGCACTGACACACGTGGACATTTTAGAATTAACATAGGTTGATCAAAGGTGACTTGTGGTTGCACTGACACACGTGGACATTTTAGAATTAACATAGGTTGATCAAAGGTGACTTGTGGTGCACTGACACATGTGGACACTTGTGGTTTTAGAATATTAACATAGTTGATTGACTTGTGGTTGCACTGACACATGTGGACATTTTAGAATTAACATAGGTTGAACAAACGTGACTTGGGGTTGCACTGACACATGTGGACATTTTAGAATAAACATAGGTTGATCAAAGGTGACTTGCGGATGCACCTGTGATGCCTTGTTCGGGGTTCTAAATGTAATTTTTATATACCAGTGTGTTCTAATATTTACGGCGGTACTTTGGTTTTACAGTTTGACACATGACCGAATTTGGATGAGACTTGGTTTTTATATTTATGCATCAAAATTATCACTACGATGTTTGACTTCTCGTAAACGTATTAAGCTTTTATTCATTTCCAGATAAGATTTGAAATGTTTTGGTTTGATAATGTTATTTGAACGTGTAGATGATTAGCAGACCTACTGTATCAACCCTCCTAGATTCTGTGGGAGTCTCTCGGTATTTATTTGATCAAACCTTCCGCAACCCTGCGAGGGAGAACAAAAAATTCTTCTTTTTAATGAAATTTTTGTAAGCATAAAAAAAAAATTGATCTACTTTTGCTAAAATAACATAAGGGAAGTAAGTCTGCCTTTTTTGTTTCATTCGTAAGATGTCGGCTAATTTCGTTTCCGAGAATGTAACAGGTCAAATTTTCCCGACTGTTTAACATTTGCTGAAGTGAAAATTGTGGGATATATTGTTAAAAAAGCACTTGGACTTCATAAAATGACCCCTGCGTGTGCTGTAACCTCACCGTGGTGCAGGGGTGTAACATTCTCTTTGAGAATGGCCAATACAGCACAAAATTGAAGTTTTGAGTAATATTCAGTATCCGTAAAATTCTGTGATATTTGTGTTTTTGCACAGTTCTTTACACTGTTTTTGAATTTTTATATTGATGTTGATCATCACTTTATTTATTTGCATTACCATAGTTTGACACCCAATAGCCGATGTATTTTTCGTGCTGGGGTGTCGTTAAACATTCATTCATTCATTCATTCATTCATTCATAAAATGACGTGTTATTATAATGTGTGTTGCCACTGATTCAACAGGCTGTGTATTGACATTCAGTGTTGCCATATATAAAACTATCCAATTTAGTCATAATAATGCCTCTGACTTGTTAAATGTCTTCCGAATAGATTACATAATGCAACTATGACGTGTCTGAAGTGCCAGACTCTGGCTCAGAGTTGACAGCAATACGCATGATGTTAAAATCACATGTAAGTGTAATAGCCAAATAACGTGTATTTATTTTTGTTTAGATATATTTGTTTATTTTCAGCCCTGTAGTAAGGACACGAATGCTGAAATCTTGGCCGACAAATATGTTTGTGATGTTGTGTTGAGTTCCAGTGTTCTCCAGTGTCTTGTTGATAATCACTCTCCGAACTATGACCGAGACTGGCAGATTCCAGTTGTAGTAAAACGAGATCCATCAAAACATATAGGTACATTTGCTTTTCACCATCAGCAAGTTTAAAAAACCAGTTATCTTATTTAGTCCCCTACCAATCCAACCAGAGAGGACTATAGACTCTAAGTTTTGTCTCCATCCTCATGTCAGTCTGTCTATCTGTTCATCTGTCCCACAACCTTTTTATGACACCCAGTAGCTAATGTGCATTTTTGTGTTTTGTGTTTCCATCTGTCCCACATATAGTTTTCCCAGAACATTAAAAAAAAAAAAAATGCCTCAAAATATATAGCTGAAATTTTGTGTTTAGCTGTATCATGTAGTTACAGTTTGACTTTTAATGGGATTTACCCATTTTTAAGTGTTATGGCCAGAATTTATTCAAGGGTCGTAACTCTGACTGAGTTATGGCCCTTGAACTTAAATGCTAAAACATGTAGAGCTTCACTCACAGAATGTTTGTTTTAATAATCAAAGACAAAAATCTGCAGGATATTATGCAATATGAATTTTAGTGCTACTCAAAAATTATCCCTGCCCTTGGTTTTAGTCCCCTACTGGTCCAACCGGAGGGGACTATAGATTTCATCTCTGTCCTGTCTGTCTGTCTGTCCATCTGTCTGTCTGTCCATCTGTCCCACATATAGTTTTCTAGATCTTTTTTTTTAGAATTCCTTGAGATATTGAGCTGAAACTTTGTGTATAGCTTTATCATGTACAGTTACAGATCAGGTTTGACTTTCATGGTGATTTATCCATTTTTGATAGAGTTATGGCCCTTGAAATTTTCCAGACCTTTTTTTAGAATACCTTGAGATATTGAACTGAAATTTTGTATATAGATTTATCATGTATTGTTACTGATCAAGTTTAATGTTCATGGTGATTTATCTAATTTTCAAAGAGGTATGGCCCTTGAATTTAGCAGATACAAAAAAATTGTTGGGTCAGGTAGGGGACTTGTATTGCTTTAGCAATACTCTAACAGTTACCGTTATTTTTCAAAACCCTGAGAACCCTGAAAACATTGAATTGTTAATGCACACAATTGTAAACAAGAGTTATGTTTCTTGGTCCATTATTTCAAAAGAAACTTGCATTTTTCAAAACATAATACATCTGTTTGATTTACATAGCAGCATATGCTTTGCTTTAAAGTGACCATAGCATATATTGCACATTAGAATGTCTTCAGAGGAAACCTGCTACATTTCTCAGTAACATACTAGCACTGCCGTTTACTCTGCAATCACACTTCTTTAATGATCCCCACTACGTTTTTTTATTGCCTTTTGCTCCATAACAGAGTTGGTCCCATCCCCACAAAATATAAAATTGTGGCAACCCCAATGGATTGAATACATTACAGATGTTAAACGATTTTATAGTATGTATTAAGAGATTTGGTATGAATGTAATCATGCAACATTTGTGCATTTTAGCTGGTGATTCAGATTCACAACAGATGGTAGTCTATCTTGACAAACCTCTTTGTCCAAAGGTGCTTTCGAACAGGCAGAAGAATACCCTTTATCATAAATATGCTCTGAAGGCCTACATCACTCATCCTGCACAGAACAAGGGTGTGAAAGCTTCAAGAGGCAGTCTGAGTGGCAGGGATGACGTTAAACTGACACCAGTTAGTTCTCGTCCTAGGACTGGATCCATTGATCACAGCCAAGAGGCAGACAATTTGTTTGAAACTGAAACTACCATTGATGATCTTGAAACGTTTGGTTCTTTTGATAAAATGCCTGTTAGAAAACATAAAGCCTTCACAGCAGATGTTTCAAGTGTGACTATCACTTCTAAACCAACACCATTGCCTGCTGTTAGTTCAGGAAATAATACTTGTGGGAATCTGTCTCGACAGAATAGTGATGTTCCCAATTTGGCTGATTTTAAGTCAGAAAAGAATTCAGATTCAGTTTGCCTGACAGACACTGGTGCAACAGGCAAACCATCTTCAAATAAGGTTGGTGTAGCAGATGCATATACTGATGTTAAAGTGAAGAATTGCAAGGAGAGGTTGAAGGCAGACCATTGTAGATCTGATACTGATTCTGATGAAGAAAATATGCTTGTTATTGACTGCAATGAATCTGAGGGAGACAGAAAAGCTTTAAAACATTCCATCACAGCCACAGGCAGCATGATACATTCTGCTACAACTGCAGCTTCAGATGTGTTATTGGTTCCAGATATTCAGAAGGAAAGTCACAGTAAAGGTTTTGCTGAGGAACATCAAGTTTCGCCAATGTCTCCTGATAAAAGCATTGACATATTTCCCCAAAATAAAATGTCCAGGACAAAATCTGATTCTGTTAAAGATGGTGCTGTGATTGATAATGTTTGTAATTTAAAATCTTCAGAAAGTGACAGTCAGTCTACAATCTTAGCGTCCATGCAGTTGAAGGAAACTGTCTTACAGAAAAAGAAATTGGTTATTGTTGTTCCACGATGTGACCAAAACTCGCCCATATCTCCTGAGAGTAAAGGTGAAACATCTTGCATTGGAGGTAATTCAGTGGATGGACACAGTGTTGTTGAGTCACCATTGTCTCCAGATGACAGCACTAAGACACCTCCCAAAATGTTTCATCATCCAAAGTCATTTGAAAGTGAGTCCGATTCCCATGACGACAGTTTGGTGATTGACATGCCAGCTGAAAGTGAGAGAGAGTATTCTCAAGTCTTTCTAAGTCCAAGAGCATTACGGGCTAGAAAGAGATATAACTCAAGTGATACATGTAGCCTGTCACAACCACAAACAGAAATGTCAGAACAAGTGCAGTCATTGTCACATGATTCTGAACCGGTTCAGATTTCTGAGGAATCTCGCATTGATCAGTCAGCTTCTGAGAAAACTGAGGACAAATTGATCAGCATTGATACACACAATGCAGATATTTCTTCCTTGGACAAAACCAAATCTGCATACGTTGATGGTGATGCCACTGGTGTTAAACGAAAAAGAGGTAGGCCCAGAAAAGAGAAAGCAGAAGAAGTGTGCAAGAAGTTCAAATCGGCAACAAATTCAGATTTACCAGAAACCTTCACAGTTAAAGAGGGAAATCCAGGTTAGTTTTGTTTGGGTGGATTTGCTGTTATATTTTATGTTCATTGCTGTATACAAGTAAGCAAATTTTTAGCATTTATGAACATTTTTATTATAAACTTAATACTTTATAGGATATATAGGATTTTATCATCTATCTTGTGAGATACTAATATTCAGCATCGTAACCAAGCTAAAAATAAAGTGATTCCTTTTTTATTGTTGAATATTGGGATGAAATGTCTCCAGTGTATCTTTAAAGTTGAAAATAATCTTCCCAATTTTTTCTGGTAAGTCTCTTTAAAATGTATCAGTTTGGGCATGGGTGGAAGTTAAAAATTCAGAGATAAATCTTTGGTAGAAGCAGTACTGCAATGTTTTTGGCATCTGACTGTGTATTACCTTTATATCAAATTGTTCATTTCATAGGTTCTGGAACGATAAAATCCACAAGCAATGAACACAGGAGAAAAACGTTGTCTAAACCTGCAGGATCCAGCACTCTAGAGTCAATCCTACAGCTTCAAAACCAGATGCTTCCTTCTACTCCTGGCCACCACAACAAGCTCATTGAAGGAGGTAGTTAATATAAATTTCTGTTCTATGCCAGTCCTTGGTTTTTGAAAATTATAGGCAGTGGAAAATTGCACACCTCGATATGCTAAGGCGAGTGAAAAATCAATCAATAAATTAGGCAGTGTAGCTCTGATTGGATTTTGACTGGTATGTCTACAAAATTGTCTATTAAACCAGTATTTCCCGATTTGTTCAACAAAGAGAAATACCAGTTTAACGACTGCATGGAAACCACTGTCATGTTTTTAATTTTTATTGTTTTAATAAAAGGTCCTTCCTATCAGCTAAATGAGCTATGAAAACTGTTGATTTTTGTAAACAGAGGAAACAAATATACCCATTTATTTTACTTCCACTATTTGTTGAGTGTAAAGTGCGCTGTTTTTCAGACTCATCAGATTGAAATTATGTGCGCTGTTTGAGTGCGATCGCACCTGCGCACAGTAAAAAGCAAGGTCTGCTATGCTGACTTCTATACAGCTCAAATGGTTAAGAGTCTAAACTCAAGACACTAATAGAGTATGTGACTTTAACTTCATGACAACACTACAAATTGTATGCGTGTGTTGTTATTAATGATTGGGTCTGAACTCTAAATGTTTTATAAGCACGGGCCCTGGTTTAAAGCTGGTAAGTGCTAGGTTCTGTGTACTGAACATAGTGAGGTGCATAATTATAAGCACAAAAGGTTGGCAGCAGTGGCATCATCAGTAATGGTGAAAATGGTCATCTTCAATCTACTAGTATGTAGTCTGTCTCTGTACCAAGGTTTGATACTGACAGGAGGCAGTAGGCAACAGTCTTTCAAAATACACAATAAGCTCTCTGATAATGAGTTACACTAGCAACTTTTGCTTTTCATCTTATTTTTGACAGTATTCCAGATATATCCTTATTTTTAAGAGTGGTAATATATATCATAAGCTTTTATCTGCAATTGTCTCAAGTTCTTCACATTGCTGTTGAAGAACCCCCATTACATGTATAGTTCTTAAAAGTTGTCTACTTTTCAGACCACAAAGAAAATTTCACAAAAACAATTTTGTGCCTTGTGTATCAGCTCCAGGTTATTGGACACCACACCATTTTCTTTCATTTTAACTTGATTTTTGTGCTTGTATCCAATTAAAATTCAAGCAAGCTGTGCCGGACACACACCGTAACTGGATTGGATTGGATTGTTTGTTCAGGTCAGTGGGTTTGTGGTTGAGTTGTTAGTGAGAGAGAACTTGGTCTAGATTGTGGAATTACACCTTATTGAGCTGTTAAAATTCACTCTGGATGGGATTTAATAGTGGTATGCAAAGTCAGTGTCTATCAGCCATAAGACAACGAACTTAGCCACTATGCCACCAAGACCAGGATATCAAACTTTCTCTCACTGTCTGTTCATATTTGACCCTAAAAGATATCCAAGGTGTGTCCCCAGACAGTGTGTACCTGTGACATGCTGGGATGTATAAGCATTGTAAATATATAATTTTGTCTGGCCTGTCTGTCCAGGACAGCGGGTTAGTGGTTAGTGAAAGAGAAGAGGGTGTAGTGGTTTTACACCTACACATTAAGTCATTAAAATTGTAATGCTCTGAATGGGAACCGGTACCAGGCTGCGAACCTGGTACCAGGATGCGAACCCAGTACCTACCAGCCTTATATCCGATGGCTTAACCTTGACACCACTGAGGCTGGTTGGTTGTGTTAACTTGGTGCCATGAATTTATTCAAACCTAGCCAAAGCAAAAACTCTATTCAGCTTGAGCTTTTGCATTTGAATGGCAATCTGAGTTATGTTCATGCCTCTGTGTAACATTCACATGTGAGCTTTGTTGTTATTTTTCTTGAGTTGTAATGAATTCTTCTTCTTGTTATTTTTCTTGAGTTGTAATGAATTCTTCTTTTTCTTTGTTGTTATTTGTCTTGAGTTGTAGTGAATTCTTCTTCTTGTTTCTCACAGATAACAACACAGATGTGTATAAACAGCCAGAACACAAGAAAATCTCGTACAATTTGTGGGATTTCAGTGGTCTTAGAGTACTGACCAGGGCATCCAGTCACGGCACACTGAGGGAATACCCAAACAAGGTATACAGATTATTATATGAGCTTGAGTGTCGTACTTAGTTTATTTAATAACTGTCAGGATTTCTGTATTGCCCGAGTAACAGTAAGTTTGACACTTTAGATATGATATATGTACCATCTCTCTGTGTTTATTTTAGTTGTATCCAGTGTCAATCGTGCCGAATCTGAAGTACCAGGCCAAGTTTGTCACTTTAGATATGATATATGTACCATCTCTCTGTGTTTATTTTAGTTGTATCCAGTGTCAATCGTGCCGAATCTGAAGTACCAGGCCAAGTTTGTCACTTTAGATATGATATATGTACCATTTCTCTGTGTTTATTTTAGCTGTATCCGGTGTCAATCGTGCCGAATCTGAAGTACCAGGCCAAGTTTGTCACTTTAGATGTGATATATGTACCATTTCTCTGTGTTTATTTTAGTTGTATCTGGTGTCAATCGTGCCGAATCTGAAGTACCAGGCCAAGTTTGTCACTTTAGATGTGATATATGTACCATTTCTCTGTGTTTATTTTAGTTGTATCCGGTGTCAATCGTGCCGAATCTGAAGTACCAGGCCAAGTTTGTCACTTTAGATGTGATATATGTACCATTTCTCTGTGTTTATTTTAGTTGTATCCGGTGTCAATCGTGCCGAATCTGAAGTACCAGGCCAAGTTTGTCACTTTTGATGTGATATATGTACCATCTCTCTGTGTTTATTTTAGCTGTATCCGGTGTCAATGATATGATATATGTACCATCTCTCTGTGTTTATTTTAGCTGTATCCGGTGTCAATCGTGCCGAAGCTGGAGTACCAGGCTAAGTTTGGGGTGGAGCAGATCACACAGAGTGAGATGTCTCGTGACTGGGTGTCCTGCCTCATCAAGCCAAACACGCACCTCATCAGAGGTCAGTTCACACTCATATAACACTGTGCTATAATGGATATTCCAGTTAATGAATACTACAGTGAATTAGAGGGCCTAGTTTACAAAGCCTGTTTTTATCTCAGGCAATTGTAACTACATATATTATAATCGAAATGTTTTATTTAGTGACGCACTCAACACATTTTATTTACGGTTATATGGTGTCGGAATATTTATAATGCTTAAATAGGGGCAGATTATACTTTAGGTAAGGGGGGTTTCGGAAACAATGTGGAAATGTTTATAATTTTAAATTATAAATTTTACATGGACATCAATTTAGATCTATGTGGTGGTGGTTTTTTAGCTGTGTATGTGTGTGTGTGTGTGTGTGTGCGTGCGTGCATGCGTGCGTGTGTGTGTCTGTGCAACTGGAAAACTCCCCATAATCCGCCCCTGTTAAACACCTGTGTTTAAGTAAAACAGTTTTGTAAATTTGGTCCTTTTTGTCTTCAGATTGCTTCTGTTCAGACCATTTATCTGTGTTTGGTATAATAAATATGATATTATTCAACCCTAGTACATGGCATTCTGGCACTTGGAAAGTAAATGCAAAATATCCCATGCTAATACCCCCCCCCCCCCCTCCAAAAAAGAAAAACCCCACCAAAAAAAAAGAAAAAACCCTTCTCATTTTCTACTACTGTGAAGTGGATGTTTTTCTTTTTTCAGTTATGATTTGGTTACTTGATTATTATAAAAAATAATAATTTCAGGTCGAATCAATGCACAAACCTCTGAAATTATTATGCTGGAAGATTTGGACATATCAAAAGTGCTTCAACCTTCCATTCCCTTCAAGTAAGTTACAGGAATATATTGTACAGTGAAACCTGTCTAAACCGGATCATGTCGGGGACCTAATATTTATCCAGTTTGGAGAGGATCCGGTGTTTAGAGGGTCACGTTTTAGAATATAGAGTTATTTCCATTGACATCGAATTCATAACTGCGAAAGTACATGTCCGAGAATTGCCGAATGAATGTGACTGTCGAAGCGACGACTCATAATAATGTCGCTATCTCCCAATTTTGTTATGTATCTTTCTTATTTATTAATTGACATTAAAACATAAATAAAAACAACATATTTTAATGTAATTTAGTTTTACCACAATTAACATTGCAAAATGACAGTCTTTGTAATCATCAATTGCGTTGTTAGCTATACCGGCACTTTCACCGCTGATCTTGAAATGTCAAACAGAAAAGCGCGACTTCCAACTTTCTAACTATTTATTAGAAGTCTTAAAAACCTGAATCAGCAGATCAGATGAAAATTTCAAAGCTTTTTCCTGAATGATCGGTCCGGATATGAGAATATTCTTTGCTCGCGCATGTTGAAACCATTTCCATGTCAGTTCATACAGTTCGTCATATTTGCAGCCTGAATTGAATCGCGTTTTGTTGGCACTAGAGTTATTTTCATATTCTTGCAGAAGTCTTTTTCATTAATATGTCCGACACAATGGAAATGTCAATGTTATATTTTGCTGTCAAATCCTTTTGAGTTAATTTTGGTACAGACTACGAATCATTAGGCCTATGCCTAATCAAATAGAACTTTACTTTCAACGATAATTTCACACGCCTACGTTTAGCATTTGGTGATCGAGACATGTTCTTTTGTTGTTGTTTTTAGCAACATTCAGCGTGCATGTTTTTTGTATCTATCGCAGAAAAGATAAAATTTTCTGTTTGTATGTAGTGTATACAAATTAAGTCACGTGTGCATATTTTACTCTAAATTAAATTGTTTCTAACATTTTACTCTGTGTGTCAGCATTTCGTTATCAAAGTGCATTGATTAAAAATAAAAGGTGAAAATCCTAATGTGTAAGTATCTGAGAATTGTCTGAAGCTGTAAAGAATCACCAGACAGGACAATTGAAAACAATCAAGCCTTAATATCTCTGCTGTCTGCTAAGTTGGGCTGAGATCGGTGACTCGTGACGTAACACCGGATGCTGGACAGCAGAAATTCCGGTCTGCATTGTTTTCAGGAAGTCGTGTTTTCGTTCAGGTTACTCTTCATTCGTTTATACTACGCCGGTTTGTTCAGGTTAATTAATAAAGTATTTTACATTTCTGAACCAAAAATCAATCCGGTTTCCGAAATGGACAGGTTCCAGTTTTATCAGGTTTTTAATACATGGTTTAAATAAGAGAATATTCGGGACCATTGAATTTGGCCGGTTTTGACAGGATTTCGGTATCTTCAGGGTCCGGTTTAGACAGGTTTCACTGTATACTACTAAGGTCAGACTTAAAAAACAACAAGTACGTTTCAATTAGTTTGTTTTCTTTAATGACATCACTAGAGCACATTAATCATCAGCTATTGGATGTCAAACTTATGGTAATTCTGACACGTAGTCATCAGAGGAAACCCACTATATTTATTCTAATGCAGCAAGGGATCTTTTATATGCACATTCCCACAGACAGGATAGCACATACCACAGCCTTTGATATACCAGTTGTGATGCACTGGCTGGAACAAGAAATAGCCCAATGGGCCCACCGACGGGGATCGATCCATGCATCAGCGAAGTCTTTACCACTGGGCTACCGCCCCTTCATTTCAATTACATGCATATGCAAAACAAAAGTGTTATAATTACTGCCGATTCTGTATGGTAGCAGTTTGGTGAAATGAACAGGACATTTTCTAATGTTATTCTGTATGGCAGCAGTTTGGTGAAATGAACAGGACATTTTCTAATGTTATTCTGTATGGTAGCAGTTTGGTGAAATGAACAGGACATTTTCTAATGTTATTCTGTATGGTAGCAGTTTGGTGAAATGAACAGGACATTTTCTAATGTTATTCTGTATGGCAGCAGTTTGGTGAAATGAACAGGACATTTTCTAATGTTATTCTGTATGGCAGCAGTTTGGTGAAATGAACAGGACATTTTCTAATGTTATTCTGTATGGCAGCAGTTTGGTGAAATGAACAGGACATTTTCTAATGTTATTCTGTATGGCAGCAGTTTGGTGAAATGAACAGGACATTTTCTAATGTTATTCTGTATGGCAGCAGTTTGGTGAAATGAACAGGACATTTTCTAATGTTATTCTGTATAGCAGCAGTTTGGTGAAATGATCGAACAGGACATTTTCTAATGTTATTCTGTATGGCAGCAGTTTGGTGAAATGAACAGGACATTTTCTAATGTTATTCTGTATGGCAGCAGTTTGGTGAAATGAACAGGACATTTTCTAATGTTATTCTGTATAGCAGCAGTTTGGTGAAATGAACAGGACATTTTCTAATGTTATTCTGTATGGCAGCAGTTTGGTGAAATGAACAGGACATTTTCTAATGTTATTCTGTATGGCAGCAGTTTGGTGAAATGAACAGGACATTTTCTAATGTTATTCTGTATAGCAGCAGTTTGGTGAAATGAACAGGACATTTTCTAATGCTATTTTGTATAGCAGCAGTTTGGTGAAATGATCGAACAGGACATTTTCTATTGTTATTCTGTATAGCAGCAGTTTGGTGAAATGAACAGGACATTTTCTAATGTTATTCTGTATGGCAGCAGTTTGGTGAAATGAACAGGACATTTTCTAATGTTATTCTGTATGGCAGCAGTTTGGTGAAATGAACAGGACATTTTCTAATGTTATTCTGTATAGCAGCAGTTTGGTGAAATGAACAGGACATTTTCTAATGTTATTCTGTATGGCAGCAGTTTGGTGAAATGAACAGGACATTTTCTAATGTTATCCTTAAGTTTGGTTAGACATATCTCTTCCCATCATATTATGTCAATTGATTGGCATTTGATTATTTATTTATTTAGAAATTATAGAATGTTTATCTTTGTTGTTACAATTAAAAGGGAAAACATTTATGACATTAAAAAATAAATCTTTTGTCACAGCTACATGTGTTTATATGAGTAGGGCAGATTATAGCAAAAACAGGCTGGTAGGAATGAGTGGAGGGGAGGGGTGAGAGGTGGCACAAGCACAATTCTTTGGTTTATATAAATAAACTAAGACAATTTGTTTTAATGTTTTGGGCCTCAATTGGGGGAAGCACAGGGTCACTACCCTCCCCACCCACAGTACCTACAACCATAAACAGCTATTATCTTTATATGTGGCTTGTCTGTTAGCAGTATTAACTGTTAGGAAATTAATAGGGAAATCTTTATCTCATTCTACTATGACTGTTTGCCAACCACTGGAATATTTAATAGCAATTACATGGCATTTATTTTTTGTTTACTTTTCTTTCAGTCCCCAAGAGTTTTTATGCTTTCTGCATGGTCTCTTTTTGCATCTAAAACGGTAAGTAATTACAGGAAGTAAATAGGAAAGTTCATAACAATGATACATCTAAACTACTGGTGATCATTCAAACATGCTTTTATAGTAGAAAACATAATAAATGTAACAAAGATTATTTAGTTATTTATATCAGTGGGCAATACAAAGAGTTGCTACATCTACAGGTAATACCAAACACATCAATAAATGTACAAAGATTATTCACATTAACAGTTAATAATACAACAGTTATTTACATCAAAGAAAAATACAGGGATTATGGTATGTTACACTTGTTATAAACCAATTTATTTATAAGAGAGGGCCTCGTAAGTTAGTAAACCTGTGCCTGATCCTTTTGTTCTTTGTGCAGTACAATATGTTTTCAATCAACCAATCACTCAACTAATTCATCTTCAGTTTGTAGTATGTTCTAGGTGTATAGGTCAGACTAACAGTCTATATCTACATGATAATGAGGTTTTGTTGCATGTTTTGTTTTAATTATGATTTCTTTTAATGGTGTATAAAGTTTGTTTTCTTTAATGACACCACTAGGCTCATTGATGTATTTATCATCGGCTGTTGGATGTTAAACATTTGGTAATTTTGACGTATTGTCTTAGTGAGAAAACCTGCTACATTTTTCTATTAGTAGCAAGGGATCTTTTATATGCACGATTCCAAAGACAGGATAATACATATTACTACAGCCTTTAATATACCAGTCGTGGTGCACTGGCTGGAACGATAAATAGCCCAACGGTTATCGATGCCAAACCGACTGCGCATCAATTAAGCGCTTTACCACTGGGTTACTGGTGTATAAAATAACCTTTTAGTATTTATGTCAAAAGTGATATTCAATTTTTTAATGATATACATGTAGGATAGTCAGAAATACCAAACTTGAAAATGTATCTGTAATATAAAATATCCAATAGCTCTGTGTGGTGTCATTAAATAAAACAAACGTGTTTTTTTAACTGTAACATAAAAATAGTGTATTATATTTTTACTGTTTAAAATTTTAAAATGTATCATCAATGTCTTTTAGACTGCCTGTTGGAAATTACCTGTTGACTCATTCAAAAGGGGAAAGCTACATTAACATCTTAAACAGCATTGATGCACACAACAGGTGAGTTAAGCCATATGTAATATTTGACTAAATAAATTTAATAGAAAACATGAAATTACACTATGAATTTTTATGTGATATTTGACTAAGTAAATTTAATAGAAAGCATGGAATATGACAAATGAATCTGTACCAAACAAACTTCTGAGTCTTCAGTAACTAGTGAAAATGGTTGTCGTCTTTCATTTTTAATACATACACTGTATGTGTAATATATGGTATTGTTATAGTGTCACAGGTATTTTAATACATACATTGTATGTGTAATATACTGTTTTAATGTCACAGGTATAAACATAAAGATGACTTGACCTCGAGATAAAAAAATAAATAAATAGGATACTTGAGGGCACTCTCCACAGAGAAGAAATCAGCTAACAAAATGTTTTTAGTTGTTCAAATTAAATTCAGCCATTAGCATTATTGTAAGTACTAATGAACAAAAGGTTCAGACCAAGTACTGCTTATAAAGAAGTCTATTGTTTTATATCTTACACTACTTTATTACACTGAAAATAAGCAGCCATGCATTTTTTTCACCAGAGGGTTTGCAAAACCTTTTGTTTCTATGCTTAAAAATACCTGATTGTTTACCCCAAGCAGTCTGGGAGGTTTTTAAAAAAAAATTATTATTATTTTTTAAATTATTTTATACCAGTGCCACCTTTCCTTTCTCGCCTTTGAATTCCATCTGATTTCTTCCCGATCTGGCAACTCCTCCTATCTTTCAACTTCTTTCGCTGTCCACCTCCACATCCCAGTCCTTGTCTCTCCAACTGCGACAGGTGCTAGTCTCTTCTGGCTATCTGTGCCACACACCTGTTCCCCATCAGCTTTTAGCTGTGGGCTTAGTCTGACCACTTCGGGGAGTGTTCAATAGTTACTTCTGGCATTGTTAAGAGGCACTTGTAACCATCTACTATGCACCCCTACTACTGGCAGTCGTTAGTTGGTGCCATGGGTCAGACCAGTTTTATTTGCGGCAGAGGACGAGGATGCCAGGTGGGTGCAGGGATATACACAGAGATTGCACCCGTGGAGGAAGTTGAGACAGGTAGGTGATGGTGTGGACTGCTCAGAAGACAGTTGGAGGAAATTGACAGAAAGGGTCAAAACAGATTGAAATTGTGGGAGAAATCTTTTTATATTAAGATAATGAGAATGATAGGCATAGGGTGATAGATGAGAAAGATGAATGAATGTGTGAGCCAGCTTTGACGGGATTTGAACCACTGTCGTCAGCTTGATTGTCCAGCAGCTTATCCACTAGACCACGGAACTCATTTCGCAGTCTGGGAGTTAGCTAACACTACTAAAAGGTGATGGCAGTCACAGTCCTAACTTTTAGCTTTCACACAAAACGTTTTTAATCTGTGCTCAGGTTCTTATAGTTTCAGAAGAATATTGTATTATCTAATCTCTGTTTTCAGGGGATCATATGACCTGCATTTCGACCACAAAGTTTTTATATCAAGTGACAGCCCTAAGGCCGCAGTTCCCTGGATTCCTATTGACCCCACAGTGATTCTGCCTTTCCACAAAAAACATGGGCGGGTACCAGCCACGTTTGAACCCAAAGGTACATATGTATGTAATACATTAACACAGTCTAATTTTCCAATACAGTGAAACTTGCTAACTTCAGGGTAGCCATTTGTATTAAACAGTCCACTGTTTTGTGAAGCAGTTTATAAATCTTCCAAAATTATCTAACACAGAACATGTACATATTAATAATTTTTGTTTAGCAATTAACCATTTTGAGAAGCCTTTAGGGTTGGGGTTTTTGGTATACGCTGGCCCCTTAAAGCTGGTTTTAAGTATATTATAAATATAAAATATTACTGAATAAACATTCTTATGAGGCTATAAAAATCCTGCAAAGTTTAGTAATTGTTGTCTGATGCATATTAAGGTTTATGAATTACCTTGTTAAATTGTTGCTTACAGGTAATGGAATAAGCTTTCGTTAATGTTGAGGTTGCAAACAATTTATATTTTACTATTTAATGCAAAACTAAAATCAGTACAGTAAAATATGAGTTAATAATGTGAAAAAATATATTAGTAAATATTACAAGCCCAGTCCAAACCTGCATATGATTAAAATTGGTGTACATATTTATTCCTGTATGAGTGATGGACATCTATATAATAAGATTGGGTGTTATATATTTAAGGATTGTCTGTTGTTTCTTTTACGTTCATCGGGGAATGTTCATCGGTGAAGCCGTTCTCACATAAGTTTGCGGATGATTTTTTTTGTTCATACCCAGATGAACGTAAAAGAAATAACAGACAATACTTATAATTAAATTTGAATGATACATGCTAATAATAACTCTAAAACATCATACTTTATTTGGAATTATTTTTTATCCATAAACAATAACGCTCGTTAAGACAACTTGCCCATATAAAATGACATCATCACATATGACGTTCCCTGACGACGTAATTTTTACGTTCATCGAAAAATTAACAAACTCCTGTTGCTACGTCTGGACCAATCGGATGACATTACGTTGTAATGAATGTAACAGAAATTTAATTATAGACAGTAGAATCTTGTTGGGTCAAACTCAGAAGGGTTGAATACACCGCAATGCTCGAACCAAAAATGAAGTCCCGAGTTACACATACACGATGTTGACCAACTGGTCAGGTCGAACTACCCGATGGGTTGAACACTTTCTCGAGCACCGACGGGGTTTGAGCCAATGGGATTCAACTGTATATTTCAAAATTATTTAAATTTGAATGAATCATTTCTTACTTTTTCTTTTCAGATTTCAGAAAAATTCAGAAAAAAAATAAAGGCAAAGGGAAGAAGAAGTAGCCAAATAACATGACCATAACCGTAGAAACAGATGTTGTGATACCAAGCATTGTCTTTCTTAATCAGAGGAGTAGTTTCTGTGATGATCATCAATACCATGAAGTGTAAAATTCATCACTTTATTATACTGACTTAGTATTGTAAGTGACGGTCAGCAGAACAATTGGCATCAACAGTGCTGGTCAGAACTGAAGTGTCTCGCTGATTCTTAAGACCAAATATTGAAATAACAATATGTTACTGTTAGATATGATAGTGTTTTCCCTAGCTTGATTTAGCCTGGTGTTGCACCATGTCTGAATAGTCTAGCACCATCTTGCCATAATCAGAGCCACAAGTCTGTGTCAATAATTAATTCTGAAATTGCCTTTATTAAACACTCAGAAAATGTATTATTAATTAATAAAATATCCCTGTTATATATTTTGCTATTCATTTATTAAAGCAAGCACATTAATTACAATTATTTTTATTTCAATTAATTTTTTGTCTTTAATGAAAAAAAAGTTACCAAAAATGAGTGAAAATGCCCCAAAAGTCTACCATGTCTTGCCAAATGTCCAGGTAAACCACTATACCATATAACCATAGCTAAAGTGTTCTTAGTACATGTATGGCGTTACACCTTCAGTAAACCCAAATAAACCGATTTTAACAACATCTGTGTCCATGGAAAAAGTATCACAAGTATGCACATGCTGGTGTGGATGTGCTGCACTTGTGTATATGGATAAAGACATGCATACACCATTTAAAAAACAGAAAAGCTTGAAGTGGCTTTAAACAAAAATAACCTGTAAAAGGATTGAAAATTGTCACTCAAAACCCTGCCATTTTGTTCTTCAGATGCTTGAAAGTGGTGTTTAAAGCCACAGAAGAAAAAACAACACTGTGTCTGCACCTCCTCTAAATAGCTTGTGTGGGACAAGTTTTTCAAATGAACTGGTACAGGATTAGTTTGTGTGTCCTCTAGCTCCTCCCATTGGGCTATTTCTCACTCCAGCCAGTGGTATATCAAAGGCTGTGGTATGTGTTATCCTGTCTGTGGGATGGTGCATATGAAAGATCCCTTGCTGCTAATTGAAGCGTGCGCAACAACAGCTTGCTCTGAATGTGCACGTAAAACCCTATAACGTGACCTAATTGAAAAGAGTAGTCCATGAAGTGACGACAGCGGTTTTCCTTTCTCATTATCTGTGTGGTCCTTAACCATATGTCCGACACCATATAACCGTAAATAAAATGTGTTGAGTGTGTTGTTAAATAAAACATTTCCTTCCTTCCTCTAGCTCCTGCTCTGCATATATCCTCCCTGACACCATACAGACTGGGAAGGGCTAGAGGACACTCGAGCTAGCAATGGATAAGTGGTATTTAATAAAATAAAACTGCTCACATTTAGTGGAGTGGAGAAGAGTGTATTTTGTTTGCTGGCAGAGATCTGACACCATGCTTAGAACACTGTTTAAAGTATGTAAAACAAGTGTGTTTTGTTCTCTGGCAGAGATCTGACACCATGCTTAGAACACTGTTTAAAGTATGTAAAACCAGTGTGTTTTGTTTAACAAAACCTCTAATACGTTGATTTATTAATCATCTGCTATTGGATGTCAAACATTTGGTAATTCTGACCGTCATAGAGAGGAAACCCACAGCATTTTTCCATTAGTAGCAAGGGACCTTTTATATGCACCATTACAAAGACAGGGTAGCTCATACCACAGCTTTTGATATACTAGTCCTGGAACACTGGCTGTAACAAGGAATAGTCCAATAGGTCCACCGATGGTGATCGATCCTAGACCGACCACGCATCAAGTGAGTGCCTTACCACTGAGCTACATCCCGCTCATATATTACATGTATATATTGTATCATGCTAAGTAGAAGTCTTCACCAAGGTTAGTGGAGAGGGAATAACAACCGTGGTGCTTGTGTAAGAGTGGGTAAAACTATGGAAATGTAAACTGCAGAGTGGACGTGTTTACCCTAAAACCCGTTGCACCTCGAGTAATTAAATGGGATAAAAAAAACGATGTAGTTGTGATACCTCTCTAAAGACACCCCAGCACATTATTTATACAATAAAGTTTTTGTTTTGTTTAACGACACAACTAGATCACATTGATTTTATTAATCATCAGTTATTTGATGTCAAACATTCGGTAAATTAAATAGTCTTAGAAAACCCGCTACATTTTTTTCCATTAGTAGCAAGGGATATTTTATATGCACCATTCCACACACAGGATAGCACATACCACAGCCTTTGATATACTAGTCGTGGTGCACTGACTGGAACGATATATAGCCCAATGGGCCCCATCGACGGGGATCGATCCCAGACCGACGACGCATCAGGTAAGCGTTTTACGACTCTGCTATGTTCCGCCCCTTATTTACACTATGGTTATTGGGTGTTAATTTGGTAGTTGGGGCCCTTGAATGGGTGTTGAAACAGTCGTGAATATGGCTACTCCTTCCGATTAGCATGTATCTATGTATCCCATTTTCTCATAAAGATCGTATGAACCGGTCGAATATTTTGTTAATATATATATAAATATATATATATATTTTTTTTTTTTCAAATAAGCCTAAACATTGTGATCTAAAAATATTGCCATATTGTTTTCCACGTTACCAGGAAATCCTCTGAGGTCATTACAAAAAAATATCTTGCCAAAATCGTGATCAAAATCTTGATAATCGTTACTAAAGGGTATCTAAAGGGTAGTCGCTCAGTGGTACAGCGCTCGCTTGATGCGCCGTCGGTTTAGGATCGATCCCTATCGGTCGGCCTATTTGGCTATTTCTCGTTCTAGTCGGTGCACCACGACTAGTATATCAAAGGCCGTAGTATGTGCTATCCTGTCTGTGGGATGATGCATATAAAAGATCCATCGCTACTAATGGAAGAATGTTGCGGGTTTCCTCTCTCTAAAATGCTGTGTCCAAATTACGAAATGTTTGGCATGCAATAGCCGATGATTAATTAATCAGTGTGCTCTAGTGGTGTTATTAAACAAAACAAACTTTGAATCAGTTCTTGAACCGGGCAATAACACAGTGGGACTCTATATAATAACCCCGACGCTATATAACCGTCAATAAAATGTGTTGAGTGCGTCGTTAAATAAAACATTTCCTTCCTATATAATCAAATTATGACGGCGTCGATGATGCTATGGAAATGGTCGGTCATTCCAAAACGTGCTCGACACAGTCGCGAATATCATTGAGCATAACGTGCACTTGCCTCTTTTGTTCTGTTTTCGATCGATTGATTGATTTCAACTTATTTTCGTGCTTATATCCAATTAAGGTTCAAACTCGCTGCCCTGGGCACACATCTCGGCTATCTGGGCTGCCTGTCCAGGACAGTGGGTTAGTTGTTAGTTTGTTAGTGGTTAGTGAGAGAGAAGAGGATGTAGTTGCCTTACACCTACCCATTGAGACCTTAAGAACTCGCTCTGGGTTGGAGCCGGTACCGGGCTGCGAACCCTGTACCTACCAGCCTGTAGTCCGATGACTTAACCACTGCGCCACCGAGGCCGGTACTGTTTTCGAGCAGAAACTTACTCAGGTTATTAGTCGAGCGTACAGTGATCTAAAAGAAAACTAAGCCGATTTCGGACGTTGCACCGTTACACGTATGCGCTTATTGCGTATTATTGTCTAGTTCCCCGAATAAGAGACATTTCGCCCCAGTTGTAATAACAAATATGAAAAACTTGGGGTTTTTTGGTTTAAAACAAAACAAATAAACACACACACACATATACACACACACATACACAGGGTAGAAAAATAAAAATTGTTTTGTTTAACGACACTACTAGAGCACATTGAATTATTAATCATTGGTATTGGATGTCATACAATTTGTAATTCTGACATATAGTCAGAGAAAACCCGCTACATTTTTCTGTTAGTAGCAAAGGATCTTTTATATGCATCATCACACAGACATGATAGTACATACCACGGCCTTTGATATACCAGTTGTGGTGCTCAGTGGTAGAACATGTGCACCGGTTCCTTCAGACTAAGTCTCGAATCAGCCATGCACAGACGTATGGCTCCCATTTTATTTTTGTAAGGGAGGTGGGGTGGGGTGGGGTAGGGGCGGGCGTCACGGTGAAGTTTGCCCGACTTAAACGAAACTTCCCGAATTTGGATAGCAACATTTATTCCTGTTAGCAGTGCTAATTAATGTCACACGACTATATTGGGTTGCAACGAAAATAAAAGTTTGTTTGTTTTGTTTAACGACACCACTAGAGCACATTTATTTATCATCGGCTATTGGATGTCAAGCATTTGGTAATTCTAACATACAGTCTTAGAGAGGAAACTCGCTACATTTTTTCCCATTAGTAGCCAGGGATTTTTGTATGTACCCTCCCACAGACAGGATAGCACATACCACGGCCTTTTAGATAAAAGTCGTGGTGCACTGGCTGGAACAAGAAATAGGTTGCAAACAACATATATATATATATATAAGGTCCATTAATCACTGTGGAACATTATTTCTGTCAATCGTTTTAATTCTGTTGATCATACAGTTGTTATTGTTTTGTTTTTAGTCATTTTTATTGTTTGAATTTGCGATTTACTGATAAAAAACGTCAAATTCCAAATTTCACTTCTGACCCCAATCGTCCTTCAAGATCTTTGGTGGTCATAAAACCTACTGTAATACTGAGCTACCGGTTGTAATGTTTGCCCAATTAATTCATTGTTATCATATAACCATTCCCCACAGCTAATATACCTAACAATTTTGGCAATTGTAAATTCTTATTAGAGTTTCCCTACTTTTTTAAGAGTATATATTATATACATATACATATACATACACATACACATTTATATGTACATATGTGTATGTATATATATACATATACATATACATACACATACACATTTATATGTACATATGTGTATGTATATATATATACATATACATATACATACACATACACATTTATATGTACATATGTGTATGCATATATATATTGTGCAGGAGTGTCGTTAAGCATTTATTTCACTATTTCATTCATCCATTCATTCACCTATTCATCCATTTAATATTTTTATTCATTCATTAAGATGGACGAATTGTTCTATTTACGTACATAAAAAAAGTGTTATCGTATTTTCCTTTATTCGGAGTTCGACCTGCATTCCTTCTTTCTTTCTTGACATATTTCTTCTGTTAAGCTAGTTAGTGTAAAACTGTCACAACATACATAAATCAAATGCAGTTGTTTTGTTGTCATTTGTTTGTTTCTTACATTTTGTTATAAATAAGACAGGTTTAATACAAATAGGCTGAGATGTCATTTGTGAATTGGATGTTTAAAATCTGTTTTGTCTTGAATTAAGGTATGTATCTTGTATTGTGTATTTAATGTTTCAATTCCTTAAATTTGCACGTACGTCAAAATACGCGGATTAACACGTTTAACACAAGGTATATTTTCTTTGGGTGAATATTAGCTTATTATGTGTAAATATTTAGCTTATTAGGCGTTTGTTTAGGTAAACCATTTGTGCACCAGATACATTGGGTCGAATTTACAATGCCTGTTTTTTCTTAGACGCAGGTGTTTTGCATTGTAAACGTATATAGTTAGACGCAGGTGTTTAGCGTTGTAAATGTATATAGTTAGACGCAGGTGTTTAGCGTTGTAAATGTATATAGTTAGACGCAGGTGTTTAGCGTTGTAAATGTATATAGTTAGACGCAGGTGTTTAGCGTTGTAAATGTATATAGTTAGACGCAGGTGTTTAGCGTTGTAAATGTATATAGTTAGACGCAGGTGTTTAGCGTTGTAAATGTATATAGTTAGACGCAGGTGTTTAGCGTTGTAAATGTATATAGTTAGACGCAGGTGTTTAGCATTGTAAATGTATATAGTTAGACGCTTGTAAGATATAAACAGGCTTTTATATTCGGCCCATCTTTAAATTGCTTACATTATTCCGTTACAGATCCCATTAATTTCAAACAGTTGGATATACATCAATAGTTGTGCAAGTATGAACTAAATAAACTTCTGTCACAAATGAACTTCGAATTCCATTAAAATATTAAGATATTCCGTGAAACAACACACTAAACGGTAATGCAATACTTCTGTCACAATATTAAGATATTCCGTGAAACAACACACTAAACGGTAATGCAATACTTCTGTCACAATATTAAGATATTCCGTGAAACAACACACTAAACGGTAATGAATACTTTTGTCACAATATTAAGATATTCCGTGAAACAACACAATAAACGGTAATGCAATACTTTTGGTTTTTTTTATTTTCATACGCTAATGTTTTGTTTAAAGGGACAGACCCTAGTTTTTAAACACTAAGGCATATTTTTCAGTATTAAAGCCGTTTCTGATCATTGAACATTACTTATATTTTGTTGTTTAGATTATCCATTTCTGTAGAACCAAAGTGTTTCTTGTCATCCTGTTGTTTCTAATACAACAAAATGCATTTTTCATTTTTAAAAAGGCACGCGCGTCTGAGAAGTAATGGTTATTGATTCGAGTTCTAGTTTATCTTTTAAGGATATTTCCCGGTTTTAACGTCTCAGACTCTTCTTTCACTCTGTTGTAACTTTATCCAAATGTGTTAAAGGTTTGTAGATTAATTAAACTTAGTGTCCATTTTTACGAGTTGAAACTAGGGTCTGTCCCTTTAACAATAGCAAATTCAATAATGCCATCCAGCAAACATTTTTTTTTTTAAATCTTTAAACTGGACGGTGTATCTCCACTATATTTTTATATAATATTAAACCCATTACTTTAAAACAATGTGAGCTAATATACCTGAAGTTACGTAATGAACATTTTCAAACACCAGTAACAGTGTGACAACACTCTTGGTGTATTGTATTCTGCAGATATCAGTATCTTCTGCTAATTAGATATTTGGATTCGAATGTGATCATTATCTTGTTATACGAAAATAACTTCATTGGGGTAATTTAGTTGCTTTTGAGAATAACCCTGTTGCGTCACTATATTTTGTCACGCAGCAAACCCCAATCACTCTAAAAGCAATTTCTACTAAGAAATACGGCTTGATTACTATTTAATTCGTAAAGTTCTTCGCTTTGTGTGCTTCGCTTTGTGTGCGATTTTTGTTGATTATTTAAACATATGTACTAAGCAATTAGTAGTGCATAGTTAAATATTAATATGCGGCCATCCGATGTACGAAAATAGCGTGGGTGTTTTGTGCTTTCACACACACACACACACACACACACACACACACACACACACACACACACACACACACACACACACACACGTGACTTCATGAAATTAATTTCAATATATAAAATCCCCTCTCTTCTCCCCAATCGGGTTTGTTTTGTTATTTTAATTCATATCAGATATATTGTCTTATATTTTCGAAACTGCTCTTGGTTTTCTATCATGCCCAGCAGGGTATCAATCAGTCAATCGATCAATCGGCCAATCAATCAATCAACTGACTCATGATTTCATCCACTGAAGGTTCAAGCACGACTGTGTTGGGCACACTATCCGAGATTCCCTGGTGGATGTGTCCAAGACAGGGTGTTTGTAATTTCAGTTGCTGCCCACAATAGATGAAAGTTAAACGTGTATAAAAGAAATGATATTATATTCACACTCTTTATTTTTAGCAATAGCGGATCATCTACCTGTACCCGCTTAGTTAACCATGATGAAGTCAACGCTGATATTACTGGTCGTCGTGGCCATAATCTCCGTAGTACGTAAGTGAACTTGATGTTTTAACTTTGGTTTCTAAAAAGACTGTCTTCAGTTTGCAGGTTCCCTGCTAATAAAGCTTGCAATATTACATCATATCTACAGTATCTTATTTAGAATATCAATATCAGTATCTATATATTAGTGTGTTGTTTTTTAATATATATATATATATATATACCTTTTAATTTTGGTCATCAGAATGTTTGTAGACCTACTAGTCCAAACTGGATTTAACTTCCCAATCGTTTTTCCCCTACGAAGACATATTATATGCTACGAAATAAAGATTGAGCTGTTAAAAGATTAGAACGATCAGAAACGCAGTGAATACATACACTGATTATCTAAACAAGAACATAATATGTTTAATATGTCATCTTTGTTGTTAAAGAAGGCGCTCATTGACCTGGGCAGATAGCCCAGATAGCTGAGACGTGTGACCAGGACAGCGTGCTTGAACCTTAATATAATGTGCTTGGATATAAGAAAGAAAATAAGTTGAAACGAAATAAAGAAGGCTCTGCTACTCGAAAACAACTTAACAATGACAGAAAAATCAAGAAAGTCCCTTTAATGTCTAGGAAGAATATAATTACCTAACCAGCTGGTGTCACTTGGGGTGATCATTGAATTTGGTTTTCTTTTTAAGAGGGTTGGGGCATATTTAATTAAGGCGAATAACAATACCTAAAACAAATTTTATATATATATATATATATATATATATATATATATATCGATGTAGACATCACATTAACGTTATTGCTAGAGCAATTCATACAGCCGTGGATGCCTTTGGGCAAACTTCCCGACATACGCGTTTCGCCTCCGTGTCAAACTTAAGGTTCAATAATATTACTTAGAATGGAACATACGACACCTTCGCCTAGCGACTTCATTTCTCATTCGATTTACATGAAACTTTACATATAGCAATAGAATCAGGACACCTTGAACGAGTTCATGTTTCGCATCTTTACTTGTGTCAAAGGTCAAAGTCACTGTTATTAAAATATATATATTACAATACCAGTTGTCTGCCGACCTGACATATACAAAAAAAGGATTATGGAACTGCAAGGGGATTCACAGTGGTTTCGATGCCTTGTTATATTCAGGGCTGTATTCCTTGGAGAAAGAATAGGAATCGACGCACTGAGTGATGCTTTCCCAATTTCTAGATGTGAACATACGAACTATAACACGTTACAGCTTCACGTTTTCATGTTATTATGCTCAGAAGGGGTGAAATGGTGTTTTTGAACACCTGAAATTCAAACGTTTTAAGGGAGCCCGAAAGCCTCTTAACAGGATTGAACTCTTCGGACCCTCAGTTTTCTTTCTCTGGGCTATCGCAATATGCATCCGTGGTTTAACAAGGAAGGAAGGAAGGAAATGTTTTATTTAACGACGCACTTAACATATTTTGTTTACGGTTATATGACGTCGGACACAGATATTGAAATATTGAGAAAGGAAACCCGCTGTGGCCACTTTATGGGCTACTCTTTTTGATTAGCAGCAAGGGGTCTTTTATAGGCACTATCCCACATACAGGATAGTTCATACCACGGCCTTTGTTACACCATTTCTGGGGCATTTGCTTCAACGAGAAATAGACTCATGAGCCCACCGACGGGAATCG
This sequence comes from Gigantopelta aegis, assembly GCF_016097555.1. Taxonomy (NCBI): domain Eukaryota; kingdom Metazoa; phylum Mollusca; class Gastropoda; order Neomphalida; family Peltospiridae; genus Gigantopelta; species Gigantopelta aegis. The sequence continues at coordinate 70,273,873 of NC_054707.1, read as the reverse complement.
ATCTTAAATAGATCGCGCATCAAGCGAGCGCCATACCCCTGAGTACGTTCCGCCCCCACCGTGGTTTAACACCGTTTAACATAGATGTGGACTATTTTAAGAGATGTCAAATATGTCTTTATCATAATTGTTGTGTTGTTTTTAATCGGTTTACCTGGCATTAATCTGTTTTTAAATCTCATTGCACTTTGTTCTTTTTTGTTGCCCTGCGGAAGTTTTAAGTTCTTAAACGAAACGTTAGAATTTTAAAGGCTCATATAAATTGGATCCGGCGCGTCCGTGCGGACTGCATTTTGAGCATATACACCATATATGATTATTCATAGGTGTACTTATTATGCATAGTCCCATTTTTGTAAGGGGGGGGGGGGGGGGGGGAGGCTGGTTTTTGCCCGAATTAAACAAAAGTGCCCGAATTTCCATAACAACATTTATTCATATTTATTTATACCAAACAACTATATAGGGTTGCAAACGAATCACAACGCATTTTTTCATGAATTACAGCTAATTTTGAGGGTAGAATGATGGAACTATATGGTAAAAAGGTCTTATGTTAGAACATTGTGCCCCCGTCTCGTACGCTTATGCGATCATCCAGTCTAGATGCTCTCACTGAAACTGTTTTGAAACGATTGTTTAAGCACGCGCCGCATCCAGTCTACATGAGTCTTAAGATCGTCTTTAAAACAACTTTAACATATTATATATTACTTATTTATTTTTGAAGGGTCTGAAAGCGGAGAGCGAGACGACTGGGGCGAAAACCGAGGTTACCCCATGATGGGTTACCCTATGATGAGATATCCCATGATGGGACGGGGCCTGTTCGGTCTGGGGATGATGCGGCGACGAATGATGATGGGCCGGATGGGTATGATGGGAATGATGCGTCGACGAATGATGATGGGTGGAATGGGGATGATGCGTCGACGAATGATGATGGGTGGAATGGGGATGATGGGAAGAATGGGGATGATGGGAGGAATGGGGATGATGGGAGGAATGGGCTTCATGGGAAGAGGAATGTGGAATGATTAAGTCACGTGACCAGTGACTATTCTTGGCAGTTGGCCAAGAGAAGACAAATTCAGCCGTCATCAATCTGAGAAGTGCAGCTACATCCAACAAACTTTGCCTTTGTGGTGTTCTTTTATGTACAGTGATTTAATATATAATCAGAAATTTAATCGGATTAAATCAGTTTATGGTGTAATAGGCCTAGCTGTTCTTGTTTTTGTTTGTTTTGTTTAAATTGAGTTACTGACGTCAGTATAGAACTAAATGCTGCTGATGATGCTCAGGCTAAAACATTGTGTTTTTTAACAGTGTAATATACTGACGCCCAAAAGAAACATTTGTATTACAGAAAACCAACAAATGGTATGGTGCAATATGAAAGCATCATTAAGTTCCACGTCTAAACGTCACGGTGCACTTCGTAATACTTGCAAATTGTTTGTATGTAAGGTGGTTTCTAAATTAATTCTTTTCGATTAGCAACAATATTTATCAACTTATTCAAAAGTTATGTACGTATACTTTCTTTGGACGTCAGTATATTAGGCTATAGTCCTATATGCCCATGGGAAATATAGACAACAGTTTGGTAGGTTCATCATATTCGTACATACCACGTCCAAACCATGCTATGCCCCAGCTGATGCTGCTGCTGTCGATAATGATGAATGTGATGATGGTGATGGCGATGGAAGCGATTATATAACAATCTTCCTGATTTATACAGTTAATGGTAAAGCACGCTATTCTGAACAAACAGTTGAACAGCTTAGGATGTATTTTTATATATTATGCATCTCCCCACAGACACGATAAGATAGCACATACCATAGTGTTTTATACCCCATTGTTGTAGGACTGGTTGCAAAGGCAAACTATAACTCAACAGACCACGTTCAGTGATCATACACGGAATTGGTGTTTAGAAGTACCAGTACGCAGACCCGTAGGAACCATATCGGGGGCAGGGTGTGTGTGTTGGTTTGTTGTTTTATTCATCATCGGCTATTGAATATAAAACATTTGGTAATTTTGACATATAGTCTTAGATAGGAAACCCGCTACATTTTTGTTGTAGCAAGTGATCTTTTATACGCACCATCCCACAGACAGGATAACACATACCACGGCCTCTGATATACCAGTCGTGGTGCACTGACTGGAACAACCGGATTGTGAGGCACAATCTCTAGTGATGAGGTAACAGTCTCTAGTGGATGGGGGTGGAGGAGGAGGGGCACACGCCTATTTGTATCTTTATTTATACGAGTCGGGACAAAAAGCCGGACATTTTTGTCCTCGAGTAGTAAGCGCAGACTCCAAACCCCAGGGTTCCTACCGGCCTAGTACTTAACCTTTTGTTAATTGTTAATATTATTCCCAAATAGTAACAATTTTGTGCATACCTCTTCAGAGTCTTGGAATTATGGGGACGAGACGTAATATAACTAGGGCTGTCACGATACACCGATGCATCACGATACTACTGCTGACGATACCATTGTTTGTGTATCGATTCCTATTTTGACCATGTATCGATTCCTATATTTTCCCGTATTCATTTACCAATACCAATTTGTACTGGTATGTACATACTGACAAGTTGTTTCCGTCACAAACAACGACAGTGAAGAGATAATATGTGTCTGCTTACTTCAATATGTCTATGATGTGGTATTTCTCCTCAAAATCAATGTTTCACTTTAATCGGGTTTATTTATTATTTTTAAATCACATCACATCGTATCGTATCGTGGACTGTGTATCGTGATACGTATCGTATCGTGGGCTATGTATCGTGATACGCATCGTATTGTGGGCTGTGTATCGTGATACGTATCGTATTGTGGGCTATGGATTATCGTGATACGTATCGTATTGTGGGCTATGTATCGTGATACGTATCGTATCGTGAGGTAGGTGTATCGTGACACACCTAGACGTAACTCAGTAGTAAAGCGCTCGCTTAATGCGCGGTCGGTCTGAGATCGATCCCCGTCAATGGCCCATTGGGCTATTTCTCGTTCCAGGCAGTGCACCACGACTGATATATGTATATCAAAGGCCGTGGTATGTTCTTTCCTGTCTGTGGATTGGTGCATATAAAATGTTTGACATCCAATAGCCGATGCTTAATCAATAATAATGTGCTATAGTGGTGTCGTTAAACAAACTTAAACTTTCAAACAGTATGCACAATGTATACAAGACATAGCCTTATTATATGTTTCTATGGTGAAAAAAATAGGTACGATAGCAAAAACGCTTTTAAATTGTGTTTATTCATACATAATCTAATATTAAACATAGTTTCCCCCAACGTTTGTAGAAAAATATATATTTTGTAGGCTATCATCACATTAATATACGATTTAAAAAATATTGTACAATTGAACACTGCAGCAATTCTTGAGTGTAAATCTGGAAATTTCCCACTAATCCTCTGAATTCGGATACTATGCATGTTGCTGAACAACATTTTATGAGCTTGTGTCTGCACCATGTTGATAATGGATCCAGACAATAAGCCTACAGGGAACGTTAAGATGTTTCGTACCATTTCACATCAGCAAATATGATAATTATTATGCGTCTTAACATGATATATCGATTTCTCATTCTCACCACACCAAAATGTTACAGTATTTGAAAAATTACCCATGCACCCCCGTCCCGAAGGACCTTTTAACGCCATTTGTCAACATTAGCTACACATGGTTGAAATATTTCTTCATTATTAACACAAGATTAATTGTTCCAATGATTTTTTTCATACCAACAAGAGTTGCGAACGACACTTTTCATAAAATAGCTCCCAATATCATAACAGATCATACAAAATCATGTTATTCAGACTTATTCAAGGTCATAGAACAAAAAAAAACAATTTTTTTTTAAATTATTATTTCTTTTTTTAAATTACCCAACAAAAAAGAAGAAGAAGAAAACACAAAAAAACAACAACAACAACAAAAACAACAACAGCCAAACAAGCAAACAAGTAGCATTGGTTATAGTTTGTAAGATTCCATTATCTTTGATCTGAATTTTAGAGATTAAAATTCCTAGTCTATTTTGTGAACATCCAGTTTTTGTCACTTATTTTCAAAAATCGATCCACCCTCGGTGGGCAAGTGCACCATGGCAGGTATATCAAAGGCTGTGGTATGTGCTATTATGTCTGTGAGATGGTGCATATAAAAATTCCTATGCTAATCGAAAAATGTAGTGGGTTTCCTGTCCAAATTATGAAATGTTTGGCATCCAATAGCCAATGATTTATAAATCGATATGTTCTAGTGGAATTGTTAAACAAAACCAACTTTACTTCCAAAATAAGAATTTTACAAACAGTTACGACCATGGCTATATAAAAGCCAGACACGTCAAACAACTTGACTGACGTTAACCACTTACCAACTAAAGATTATGTCATCACACCAAGAGGTGGTCGGGGATAAATCTATAAAAATGTAGTCAAATATTTTGTATAAAGGACAGAGTTAGGTACATAAGCATCAGCAGAGTAAGGATACCGTGGACATTTTTTTGAAGTTTCATAAGTTTGCAAGCAACATGAAATAAAGCAATGACGCATCTCTAACGCCGAATCAAGACTGTCTTCCTGTGTGTCCAACCATCTCGATTCACAAAACAGATTTCAAAGAGTGTTGATTTATGTCACTAATGTAAATGTATACTAATAAAGTGAACAATATATAAAAATAGCATAAACATGTAAAACAATTATGTATTATGCAATTTGAAAAACGCATTGAAATCACACAAAATAATCACTAATACGCTATGTTTCTGCAATGAATACGGAATGCGTACTGACGTGCTTTGTTTCAACATGAATACGCAAAACATATTGTGCGTGTATTTCTGTCATGAATTTACACCGAATACTTTGCAACGTATTATCGCGTATTCTATGTTGTAGGTTTACGCAAAAACGCAGCTGTGTATTCGTAGCGTACTAGGACGAAATACGTAAGCGTATTCGTGGCTTATTCACACAGTATTGATAGTACAAAACCAAATAACTTCCGGCTCGGTCAAAGTTCGAGGTGCACCGAACTTTTGATAGAGCAGTTAATACCCCAAGTCCTGTGATTGGTGATAAATGTGAATGTGTTGGTTGTACCAAATAATTAGTTTCATTTGGGCAAAAAATGTATGCAATTTTATTTCATCTAGTGCCACTGTGTCAAGTAACCTGGTGCTTGAAACATGTAAGGGGTACCTGTGAAACAAAAGTACTCAAATTTTGTGCGGAACTAGGGTAGTCATAGACGCTACCCGTTATCTCTGAAATGAGCAGCTTGATGCCCAATTGTTTCTGATTCACGTTAAGGGTGAGGGTGGTTATATTTATATCCGGGGTGTTTATTTCGATTGAAAAGCTGCAGGTAGGAGTTTTAGCCACATATGTTACTATTGTCGTCTATATGCTTTGATTTGGTGGTATACACCCTATAGCGTCGTTTCGCACTGTGGTCGCGTTCTCACTTACATTTTAAATTGATTTATATATAACTAGTTTAAAGTGTGAGGTGAACACAGCTATTTATGCCTAAGACGCTATACGTTCTTGTTACATCTTGTGAACACACACAAAACACGTGTACAGCACATACAGAAGAAGCAGAGGAAGAAGAAGAAGAAAAATTATGAAAAAGAATACAAGATAAACAGATTTGGTTAAATACGTGTGTGTGTGTGTGTGTGTGTGTCTGTGTGTGTGTGTGTGTGTGTGTATGTATGTGTGTGTGCTTGTGTGTGTATGTGTGTGTGTGTGTGTGTGTGTGTGTCTGTGTGTATATATGTGTGTGCCTGTGTGTGTGTGTGTGTGTGTGTGCGTGTGTGTATATGTGTGTGTGTGTGCATGTGTATGTATGTGTGTGTGTGTGTATATGTGTGTGTGCCTGTGTGTGTATGTGTGTGTGTGTGTGTGTATGTATGTGTATGTGTGTGTATGTATGTGTGTGTGCCTGAGTGAGTGTGTGTATGTATCTGTGTGTGCCTGTGAGTGTGTGTGTGTGTGTAGCTGTGTATGTATGTGTGTGTGTGTGTGTGTGTGCCTGTGTGTATGTGTTTGTGTGTAGGTATTAAAATATGTGTGTGTGCCTGTGTTTGTGTGTGTGCGCGCGCGCGTGTGTAGGTATGTATATGTGTATGAGCGTGTGTGTATGTGTGCGTGTGTGCGCGCGTGTGTGTCCTTCGATATTCGAGCAGAAAATATGCAGCAAATGCAATCAGTTATATTCGTGTGCATGTTTATGACGTAGTAAGTTTAATAATGCAATCAGTTATATTCGTGTGCATGTTTATGACGTAGTAAGTTTAATAATCGTTAATACCTTTCACCTGGCGGAGGCGGGATCTAGCTCAGTCGGTTCAAGAGCGCTAGCTGATTTATTAAGATGTGTCTCAGCCATTGTCCCACGACTGGTATATCAAGGGTCGTGGCATGTACTGTCATGTTTGTGGTTAAATGCATATAAAAGATCCTTGTTTTCAAAGAAAAAAAATTATCGTGTTTTTTTTACGACTACATTTCAGATTTACCAAATGTTTGACATCCAATAGCCGATGTGCTCTAGTTAAACAAAAATAAACTTAATACTTTTCCAGATAACAATGTCACATATGTGGTTATGAAAATATGTTATAAGTTGATATTATGATAATGAGTTATAATAGGATTACGAGTTGGAAGCAAAAATAACGCAACAAAACAACAAAATAAACGTGTTAGGTAAAGAAAATGTTATTAATTTATATATTAATTGTGTTTACGATTGTGCCCGGTATTCAAAGATTCTTTTAAAAAAGAGTAAAGATATTGCGAGGGTTTTTTTAAAAACCATATCAAAACAATTTTGCTAGTCAAATTTGCAAATTCTTGTTATTATAAACTATTTTAAAATACCTAAAGTTAATTACAACAAAGAAATAATTGATTAGAAATGTATTTATTTACTTTCTATAATTTCCCAGTTGTCAAATTTAAATACGTCACTTCTGGCGGTGGAGACATCTTGGTTATCAGTTGTTCGCAATATCAACAAAAATGTGTTTAGTTGCACGCATCAATACCAAAAAGTATTGTCAACATCTAAAAATGAAGTTGGTAAAATACGAATGTCTGTTTTATACAGTGTTGAGATACAATAAAGAAAGAAAATAGAAATAGTACTTACCAAAATATGCGAAATAAAACGAGCATCCATTGCGTTTGTATTGAAAAACGTTCGTTTAATATTTTAAATTTTACCTTACACTTTGTTTTGATGGGCTACCTGTCAACACTACCCCATAGTTGATTAATTGGCTGTTCAAATTAAACAAATATGCGGTAAACTGTACCAAGTAAACAGCTCAGCTAGTAAAAATAAGTTTGCAGATTATTATAAATGTATTTAATTTTAGGAATTGTTTGTTGCTTATTCTCTTTTAGGGCAGGGAGAGAACCCAGTTGTAAAGCGCTCGCTTGATGCGCAGTCGGTCTGAGATCGATCCGCGTAGATGGCCCATTGGGTTATTTCTCGTTTCAGGCAATGAACTGCGACTGATATATCAAAATCATTTGCTACTAATGGAAAAATGTAGTGGATTTTCTCTCTAAGACTATATGTCAAAATTACCAACTGTTTGACATCCAGTAGCCGATGCTTAATAAATCAATGTGTTCTAGTGGTGTCGTTAAACAAAACACAAAGTTTATTCTCTTTCAACCACTGTTTAGAATAAACCTTAAACATTATATTCGTTTTTAAATTCAGTGGTCCATGACAGATCGACTTTAAAAAAAATATTAAATTCTCACGACTGGTATATCAAAGGCTGTGGTATGTACTGGCCTGTCTGTGGGAAAATGTATATAAAAGGTCCTTTGCTGCTAACGGGAAAATGTAGCGGGTTTCTCTGAAGATAACATGCCAGTTATCAAATATTTGAGATACAATAGTTAGTTGTGCCAGTAAACAAAACAAACTTTAACGTTCAAGTTCAAACGAGTCAAACCATATTGGAAACTCAGTCATGTTTTAAGCTAAAAGTAAGTAATAGGTGTATAGCATAATTATGGTAAGTAAAATACAGAGCCTTGCGAATCTCAAATTTCCGATCGAATTGAATTTCGTATCGAATATTTAAAAAATATTGAATCGAATATTCGAAAAATGTCTAATTGAATTTCAAATTGAATATTCGAAAATTTTCGAACCAAATAGAATTTCAAATCGCGAATGTCTTAGGGAAACTGAATAATCAAATATCTTATCAGATGCAGTTCGCGAAGGAATATTCAGCTCAGGAAGGGAGGAAGGAAATGTTTTATTATATAACATTTAGTGAAATATCTTAAAATAGCAGTGAAATAAAAGTGTTTTCAGTCACTCAATGACGATAACACAGTTTGGAGTGAAATGTTCACTATTTCACTCTAAAATGTGTTATCGTCACAATAGACAGTGTTTTCTTCACTGTAAGAAAGCCGGAACTATTTTGCTGCTAACATTTTAAAGGTCCACAATCATGGCACATTATTAATACACAGTATATATAAGAAATACATAAAGATTATATTATTAAACATAAAAAAACAAAAATACCACCCCAATTATTAATAAAGCTCGGGGAAAAAACCACTGACCCAGTCGATTTGACCCGCATCTGACCTGTGACGTCACATCAGGTGAATGCAACTCATTCATTAGTAGGTTAGCATGGCGACAGCATGTACTGATTCTTCGGAAAATAGCTCATTCTTATCGGACATTAGTTTGGACATTTCGGACTTGTCGCATTTATCTATTTATTCTAATGCTACCTCGACTGGTTAGGAAGAAGGAGAAAATCCGTTAGGGGTACTTCCCTATCAGTTTGAACCGTAGTACACCGACGATGATCCGGCGAGCCAAATGCGGTCAGCCTATTTGTAGCCCGGAGCCCGGACGTCGCCCGGTGACAAAAACAAAGCCCGAATGTTAATGCCGAGGTGTACATTGTTCATATTTGGCACAAAGATACACCTCAACACGATGCATTTATATATGTTAAAAAAAAAAAATGTAGGAAAAATATGTTTTACTAATACTAATTAATATTAACTGATGACTGGATAGCATTTAAATAATTAATGTATTGCAATTATTATTAAAAACAACAAATACACGTACATACATTAAATATGTTTTGAAAAAACATAATTAAATATATTAAACAAGGCGCATTCATCGTCAGTCTAATCATTATTTGGTTACAGACATCTACGATTGGTACCTGTTTCGTTTACAAAATATGAAAATAGAAGATTTTATTGTTCGAAGTTAATCTTTTAATTGGGTAACTAAAGGCTTACTATCGGCTCACTACGAGATCAAAGAATTTAAGTGGTTGTGTGTGTACTACCAATATGCTACGGCATCTGTGATTATGTAATGTTGTTGTAAAGAGGTGTTTTCAGACGTCGGATGTACGTTTGTTCCTAATTTGCTCTGTCGATGTCGGAAGGTGTGAATTCCGTTTTAATGAACAGAATAACACTGATGTACAATTTGTGGTCGGATGGTGTAAATGAAACGACGGTCGTTGTAGCGAGGTCTGACTGTATATGTTAAAACAATAAATGTAGGAAAAATATGTTTTAGAAAAAATCGCATTAACATTCGGTAGGCCTATCTGTTTTTATCTTCGGGCGATGTTCGGGATATCGTTATGTACATCCCGAACATCGTTTTAAAAATGCACGTGTTCCACTTCCATGTAAAATGTCTGAAAGGCTGCGAATCGTCTTTGATGTCATGCCTGTTGTCGCGTCACGGGGTCACGTGACTGAACTCTCGGAGTTCAGAGGCTTGTTGTCAAGCGATGGGGAAAATGCGACTTTTTATTGCGAATATATTAAAAACTGGTACATTTTTTAAAATTTATTTTATTGATACTTCATATATATTGTAAAAGGTATACGTTGATGCCAAACAATAGTAAATTACATTTTTGATAAATGTAGATCTTTAAAAATAAAGGTAAATTGCCAAAAGTTATATAATAAATAGAACATTTCATGTTTTTGGTCAAATATGATTTATATCTCATCTCGAAGTTTCGCGACGATATCGAATATACAAAACTTCGCAGGGCCCTAGTAAAATATATTTAGAATTGATCATAATATATTAGGTAGCATATCTAGTGTAATCAAAGTATGTAATATTTAGAATTGATCATAATATATTACGTAGCATATCCAGTGTAATCAAAGTATGTAATATTTAGAATTGATCATAATATATTACGTAGCATATCCAGTGTAATCAAAGTATGTAATATTTAGAATTGATCATAATATATTAGGTAGCATATCCAGTGTAATCAAAGTATGTAATATTTAGAATTGATCATAATATATTAGGTAGCATATCCAGTGTAATCAAAGTATGTAATATTTAGAATTGATCATAATATATTAGGTAGCATATCCAGTGTAATCAAAGTATGTAATATTTAGAATTGATCATAATATATTAGGTAGCATATCTAGTGTAATCAAAGTATGTAATATTTCTCAGATCACATACTTTCAGAATTTGATAACTTTGCAAATTAGATGTAAATTAATCAAGGTCACGACGCTATATTTATTGATATTTAAGCAAACGTACAAACGTACTCCAGAATTAATGTATGCATCAATAGTCGTCAAACAAAAATATCTTTGTCCAGCGTTGTGAAAATAAATAAACGTCATGCACTAGTTAATTTTTATGTAAGGATATCCGACGTCGTTCCCATTTAAAACGACACCGCATCACATCACGTCATTTGAATATCGATCGATAGCTGACTGAAATTATAGTTGTATATGCAGTTTACAAAAATACGTTGTATTAAGTTTAAGATTATATGATAAAGTGATTATTACCCTCGTGTGTTTCGGTATCGTCAATATCATATATTAGAAATAAACATAATGTATTATGCGAGCCTCTGGAGAGCATAATACAACTTTTATTCCTAATATATGATATTAACGATACCGAAACACACTCTGGTAATAACCTCTATATATTACATTTATTGCCAAATGGACTGGTCACATTTATTTGTAAGTAATCTTCTTAAATGTGTTTTTACACAAGTTAAAATTAATTTGTGTTGCTAGTTGTAAGGTGTGTTCTCTTTTTTGTCCGGTTTTTTTACTGCTTTGCTTCGGGGCATGAACTACCAATGGTCCATCATAGTACTGATAATTTAAAAAAAAGTATTTACACCTGACTGGATTAATATACTAGTTGTTTACTCTAGCAGTGTAAATTAGTTTAGCATCTGACAGTTTAAGGTTTTATTTCTCAATTAAAAAATTGTACCATTTACAGCTAGTAAGGCCTATAAAAAAGGAGATGAAGACAAGTTTGTTTCCTGGAATCGGGCCCTAAATTGAAAAATTGACTGACCGTATCAATTATTTTATTTCCATATATTATTTTTTTCTCGATAAAAACAGTAAAATAATATGTAGGTGAAAAGAGGTTATTGCTAGTTTTAGGGTTAGAGTTAGGCTTAGAGTTAGGGTGAGGGGGGTAACAGGGGGAAATGTTTCCATTTATTATCGTGGTGGTGGTGGTGTTGGTGGTGGTGGTGGTGGGGGGGGGGGGGGCATGTTCTCAGAAACACAACTTGAACTTAATAAGAAGAAATGTAACGCCGCCACACACCTCTTTCTCTAACCATTAACCTCTGACCTAAACAAATCTTGTAGCCCGGCTAGCTCAGTCGGTAGAGCACGAGACTCTTAATCTCGGGGTCGTGGTTTCGAGCCCCACGTTGGGCTGTTAATTTTTTACTTCTTCTTCTTTTTTTTAAACCGAGAGAGCCTGATATGTTCAAAATTACTTTTTTAAATACATACATTGTTATAATCGAGGTCGATCTCACTGTATTCGCTTGTGCTCGTTAGATACGTTTTAAACTAACTCATTGTAAGATAAATGGTATCTAATGGTATGTATCACGTAGTATTCTCTATATAATTCATAGTATGACAAATCGTTTGATTAATAGTGGATAATAAACGGGTTACCAGGTATTATAAAACTTATGTCTCAACTGAAATAATTTTCACTTGTCACTAACTTTAAATAGCGAATGACAAATGGAAATTATTTCACCAGGCAAACACATTTTATAATAGATGGTAATCAGTTTGTTATTCTATTTATTACCTCGACTATATTTTTCTCTAATCGCTTTTTATTTTTGATATCCATGCACGATATGTAGGCCCTGTACAAAAACAATGTAAACCACTTTACATACTGTTTTGAGATAATTAAAACCAAACAGTTATATTTATTCTATTTAAAAATATCTGTAATCAATTGCATTAAAATACAATTTTATTACAAATTTAACCACAAACACTGTGAGGCTTAAATATAAACTATTTAGACTATGTGAAGCCCTGGTGCATGTAAGGAAGGAAATGGTTTATTTAACGACGCACTCAACACATTATATGTACGGTTATATGGCGTCGGACATATGGTTAAGGACCACACAGATATTGAGGAAGGAAACCCTCTGTCACCACTTCATGGGCTACTCTTTTCGATTAGCACCAAGGGATCTTTCATATGCATCATCACATAGACAGGATAGCACATTCCACGGCCTTTGATACACCAGTCGTGGTGCACAGGCTGGAGCAAGAAACTCTCGTGTATGTTTGCTAAATCATATTTAGTACCGAAAATGTCACTGGTTTGTAAAGTGTTAAATCGTCCAAAACAATTGTACATTACACCATTGCATAATTATTTCTCGAAAAGAAAATGGTGTAACATTTACTGTATGATACTGTACGTCAACTGCTATTGTTGCAGTTATCCTCACCGGCCTCAGTGGTGTCGTAGCTAAGCCATCGGAATAGCAGGTACTGGGGTACCGGCTCCAACCCAGAGTGAGTTTTAACGATTCAATGAGTATGTGTAAGACCACTACAGCCTCTGTTCTCTCAATAACTACTAACAACTAACCCACTGTCCTGGACAGATAGCCCAGATAGCTGAGGTGTGTGCCGAGGACAGAATGCTTGAACCTTAATTGGATATAAGCACAAACATAAGTTGAAAAGAAATGGTTATCGTCAAACACATAAAAGTCATGTTTCTCTTTTCTTTGTAAAACAAGCAACTGGAATAGCAGCCCGCTTATCGGTTTCAAAAGGGAGGGAGGGAAGGAAGGAAGGAAGGAAGGGAGGAAATGTTTTATTTAACAACACACTCAACACATTTTATTTACGGTTATATGGTGTCGGACATATGGTTAAGGACCACACAGATACTGAGAGAGGAAACCCGCTGTCGCCACTTCATGGGCTACTCTTGTTCGATTAGCATCAATGGATCTTTTATATGCACCATCCCACAGACAGGATAGTACATACCATGGCCTTGTTACACCAGTTGTGGAGCACTGGGTGAAACGAGAAATAGCTCAGTGGACACACTGACGGGGATCGATCCTAGATCGATCGGGTATCACATGAGCGCTGTACCACTGAGCTACGTCACGCTCCTCTAAAACGAAGGGAAACACATTTTTATCAAATAATGGTGTTCAACAGTAAGACAATTAATGTTGAACGTCTATTCTAAAGAAATAAATAAATAACACACATATATATATTATCAAATACAAGATTACAGAGGACTTTACACCCACTACATTATGTCGTGTCCAGCAACGGATCTTTTAGATACTCTTTTCCACAGACAGGACAGCATACACCACGGTTTTTAATATACCTGCCGTGGGGTACTGGTTGAGTCGGGAAAAATACCCCATCAGAGAATGCGTCTACCGAGGAGATTCGATCTTGCGACCAAAGAACCTCAGGCAACCGATCTGGCGATTAGCTCGATCCTTCCACGGTTGTTACTCAAACGCATGAACACATTTTAAAGTGTTTATATTTTTGGCATCATAAATCCAGCTGCCGATGACGGACACTGAGGTATTACTGTCCAGTCGTGCGTTATTTTTATTACCTGTCAGTGGTTATCAGCTCTAGGGATACAATAAACGTATTTAGTGTTAGTGTGTGACATGTACATCTTGGTCGACTTTCCGCAGGGAAAGACTGCCGTATTGTAATATCAGTCAATGTACTTTTGATGTGTGTGCATGTTGAGAATCTCATTCTTTTACTTCAATTTCGCTTGAAATAACCATTTGGCAAAACAAATAAAGCAACCACCACCACCCCAAAAAACAACAAAACAAAACAAAAAAAAAAAAAAAAAAAAAAAAAAAAAAAAAAAAACCATCAACAAAATTAAAAAAATAAAAATAATCCCAACAACAAACAAACCAAAAACACTAAAAAAAAAAAAACACCCCAAAAACACAACAAAAATAAAAACACGAAAAAAAAAATATATATATAAAAAAACAAAAAACAAACACACACTAAAACCAAAATCTCTCCCGCACAAAAAAAAAAAAACAAAAAACAAACAAATATGTTTGCAAGCGGGACGTAACTCAGCGGTAAAGCGCTTGGGTGATACGCGGTCTCTCTAGGCTCGATTCCCGTCGGTGAGCCCATTGCTCTTTTTCTAGTTCTAGTCAGTGCGCCACGACTGGTATATCAAAGGCTGTGTTATGTGCTATCCTGTCTGTGGGATGGTGTATATAGAAGATTCCTTGCTACTAATGGAAAACAAATGTATCGGGTTTCCTCTCTAAGACTATATGTCAAAATTACCAAATGTTTTACATCCAATCGTGGTTAAAATGAAATGAAATGACATCCAGTAGACGATAAGTAATAAATCAATGTGCTGTATTGGTGCCGTTAAACAAAACAAACTTTAACTGTTTCTACTATATGTCAAAATTACCAAAAGTCACGAAAATTACCGGAAACGTTACCATAACGTCAGCAGTGTTTTTACGTGACGTCAACAATGCTTTGGCGTTTCAATGTGCTCATTGAGGTCAAAGCGATACCACATACATTCTTTTTATATAGTTATAACTTCACAAATGTGTCAACAGAATCGCTGTTTGACATTTATAAGCATATTTATTTTAAATGTGTATAAATGTAAGATGTACGGATCTAATACTATATTATGTCGATTGCTAACTACCATGCAGTTCAGCTGCCATATTTTCTCCAACAGATGAGTGGATACATGAATAGAGGTAAGTGTTTGATTGTTTGCGGTCGGAGGTTGGGTGCGTACGTATTATAAGTGAAGCCAGCATCTGACAGTTTAAGGTTTTATTTCTCAATAATAATAATAATAATAATAAGTTATAGTTACATCATCCTTTTCCGAGAGATTTGTCTAGTTAGACCACGGTTTTTGCGGCCGTTGAGTGACGGAAGTAATGATCGAGGGCGTAGCGGTAAGTATGTTTTAACATATGCTGTACTAGACTTTATTTTAGTACCGAGCAACGTGGGTCAATTCGTACTGTATGTTGTCATCGGTCCCCACCTTACACATATCGGGCCAAATTTACAAAGCATGTTTATATCTTACACGCGTGTAACTACATACATTTACAATGCTAAAAACACCTGCGTTTAAGAAAAACAGGTCTCGTAAATTCGACCAAACACACTTTGTTTTTAGCATTTAAAGGCATTAACCGGCCTCGGTGGCGTCGTGGTTAGGCCATCGGTCTACAGTCGAGGCATGGGATTTTTAATCCAGATACCGACTCCAAACCCTGAGTGAGTGCCTGCATGGCTCAGTGGGTAGGTGTAAACCACTTGCACCGACCAGTGATCCATAACTGGTTCAACAAAGGCCATGGTTTGTGCTATCCTGCCTGTGGGAAGTGCAAATAAAAGATCCCTTGCTGCTAATCGAAAAGAGTAGCCCATGTAGTGGCGACAGCGGGTTTCCTCTCAAAATCTGTGTGGTCCTTAACCATATGTTTGACGCCATATAACCGTAAATAAAATGTGTTTAGTGCGTCGTTAAATAAAACATTTCTTTCATTCTTTCTTTAAAGGCATTATCTCGTTTCTTTATAATTTAAAATGTTTTATTAATGAAAACAGGAACATTACTGCAATCTTTACATAGGCTAAAGCGCTCACTTGATGCGCGGTCGGTCTGGGATCGATCCCCGTCGGTAGGTTCATCGGGCTATTTCTCGTTCCAGCCAGTGCACCACGACTGGTATATCAAAGGCCGTGGTATGTGCTATCTTGTCTGTGGGATGGTGCATATAAAAGATCCCTAGCTGCTAATCGAAAAGAGTAGCCCATGATACGACGACAGCGGGTTTCCTCTCTCAATATCTGTCTGGTCCCTAACCATATGTCTGACACCATATAACCGAAAATAAGATGTGTAGAGTACGTCGTTAAATAAAACAGTTCCTTCCTTCCTTTATATAGGCCTAACAGTTGATACCGATTACAAGCTCTAACAAATAATAGGGTTTGTATTGACCACATGCAGGTATAAGTGTCCCACGACTTGTATATCAGAGCTCTAGGAAAATGGGTGTTTTTTGTATGTGTGTGTGTGTGGGGGGGGGGGGGGGATGATCTCAAATATCGTTGTTTTGATCTGTAACTGTGTATTTGCAACTGGAGAAACACACTATTATGCAGTATCATTATTCTGTCAAGCATTTGTAATAACAGTAACTGTTTTTCGGAAACAAAATGGGCTAAAGTACGTCATCTAAGGTTTTGTCTGTCATAAAGTGACAATCATTTAATATATAACAATGGTGTGTGTGTGTGTGCGTGTGCGTGTGTGTGTGTGTGTGTGTGTGCGCGCGCATGTCAGTGGGACAGAATGTTGTTTTCGAATGAATCCATAACTGACCCTGCTCCAAAATGGTTAAGTTGACCTCGGCGTAACGGACTTGAGGCGTCGCTAAACCCGGTTACGCCAACCATAACAATCTAAAGTATAACTGGATTCATCCGGAAACATCACTCTGTCGAAGTGACACTCCCCCCATCCCTGCCTCATTATCATCACAGGTAGGTGATCTTCTATCTGAGATGCATCTTGGCCTCGATTCCTTAAAGTGAAGGCTCTGATGAGGCCATCTTGAACTCGAGTTGTTGTGGGGCGAGACGTAGTCCAGTGATAAAGCGTTCGCTTGATGCGCGGTCGGTTTGGGATCGATCCCTGTCAGTGAGCCCATTGGGCTATTTCTCGCTCCAGCCAGTGCACCACGACTGGTATATCAAAGGCCGTGGTATGTGTTATCCTGTCTGTGGGATGGTGCATATAAAATCCCCCTTTCTGCTAATCGAAAAAGAGTAGCCCATGGAGTGGCGACAGCGGGTTTCCTCTCTATATCTGTGTGGTTCTTAAGCATATGTCCGACGTCATATAACCGTAAATAAAATGTGTTGAGTGCGTCGTTAAATAAACCATTTCCTTGATCCTTCATTGAACTTGAGTTGTGGCCCTTGGACCTCCTGAACGAGGCCGATCATCCGCCTTTTCAGTCATTCGATGTCGGGTCCAAACATGTAATGTGTTGTTCCGGCCTGGAGCACATGGTACTCAGAGCCCCAAGTCTTTTGACATGTTGCAGATGTCACATCTTTACAAAATGGCCGAATATTGACTACAATGTGCCTCTGGGGTTAAGATCCAACGTCGGTGTCAAAAACAAAACGAGATACTTCCACATAATGCACACTGTACGCAAACACGAACGGTTAAGTTCGGAGTTGCACACCAAGCACGTGCAATATAAGTGCTCACGTGATTAACGTCTGTGTGAACGGCTTCATTTGTTGGGTGGAGAGTGAGGTGCGTTTAATAGAAACGTTGTTGTGTGAATGCACTTAGTTTTATATTTATATCTTGTTTCGTTTAATAATTATTCACAATAGATTTCGAATATCCCCATACTTATTTTGAACAGTATAGAATCACAATTGCGATATATTCCACACGTGTTATGTACAGATATATAATTTCATATGTGTCATTTTCGCTTTTATTCACTAAAGACCAACTAATATTTTGAAATAAAAATAAATTTAATTAATGTGCTTGCCTTAATAAATGAATGGTAAAATAAATAACAGTCATATTTCATTAATTCATAAACAAAAATTATGAATATTTTATAATGGCAATTTTAGAATTAATTATTGAAAAAGGCTTGTTTAATCTCAGGACCGCATGGCACTGATTAAGGCAAGATGGCGCTTGACTACTGAGGCATGGTGCTGCACCATGATAAAACAAGCTAGGGAAAACACTATATAATAATAATAATAATAATAATAATAATAATAATAATAACAACAACAAACAATTATAAAAATAAATAAA
The DNA here is from genome assembly GCF_016097555.1 of Gigantopelta aegis. Lineage (NCBI taxonomy): Eukaryota > Metazoa > Mollusca > Gastropoda > Neomphalida > Peltospiridae > Gigantopelta > Gigantopelta aegis. The sequence goes on along the minus strand of NC_054707.1, from coordinate 70,255,499 downwards.
GTATTTAATACTTATACACTTTTGACATATATATAAATATTTACACAGCACGTCATCATCTAACATCCCTTTTCTCCCACTGGTTTCTGCGATTATCGACCCGTTTCACTTTAGCTGTTGTCGCCATCTTCACTTGCCAAAAAATGGCCGGCGCATGAACATATCGTCATCGTCGTACCAATCATCGTCGAACCAGTCATCATCGTACCAATCGTCGTCATCGTACCAATCGTCATCGTACCAATCGTCAAAGCGATCCGCTAGCGAAGAAAAAGAAAACAGATTTCAAACATAATAGGCCGAATTTACGAAGCCTGTTTTTTTTAAACGCTGTATTAACTATTATCATCTTATTAAATATGGTAAAAGCTTTTATTTCATATGTGTATTTGTAGCGACCACAGGCCTCGGTGAAGTCGTGGTAAGGCCATCGGTCTACAGGCTGGTAGGTACTGGGTTCGGATCCCAGTCGAAGCATGGGATTTTTAATCCAGATACCGACTCCAAACCCTGAGGCCATGGTTTGTGCTATCCTGCCTGTGAGAAGCGCAAATAAAAGATTCCTTGCTGCCTGTCGTAAAAGAGTAGCCTATGTGGCGACAGCGGGTTTCCTCTAAAAAAAACAGTGTCAGAATGACCATGTGTTTGACGTCCAATAGCCGATGATAAGATAAAAAACAGTGTCAGAATGACCATGTGTTTGACGTCCAATAGCCGATGATAAGATAAAAAACAGTGTCAGAATGACCATATGTTTGACGTCCAATAGCCGATGATAAGATAAAAAACAGTGTCAGAATGACCATGTGTTTGACGTCCAATAGCCGATGATAAGATAAAAAATCAATGTCTTCTAGTGGCGTCGTTAAATAAAACAAACTTTATTTTTGTAGCGACTATGTAAAAATTCTCCGTAAGAAATAACACCAAATATAGATGGATTAAAACATCTAGTATAAAAATATATACTCTTTATATACACACCCAGCCACCCAGCCACCCACACACATCCACACACCCCACACCCCCACACACCCCCACACACACACAAACACAGACATATATATATATATATATATATATATATATATATATATATATATATATATATATAGATAGATAGATAGATAGATAGATATTCCCAAGCTTAAACTTTAAATGGTAGCTATCGTTTGGGGAAACCTGCGAAAATATTTATCATACTGATTCAGTGCGATACCTCTGGCCTGAACAAAACTTTCATATCGCCCGGCTAGTTCAGTCGGTAGAGCACACGACACTCTTAATCTCGGGGTCGTTGGTTCGAGCCACGTTGGGCGATCTCGTTGTTTTTTAAAGGAGAGAATCTGAGTAGGTTAGGGTGTAATTAAAATCCATTGTTTTTAAAAGAAATAAGGATTACAGTATGAAAATAGCTGAAGTGTGTTTAGAACTTAGGTTTTTGTATCTACGAAAAACAATTAATTTGGGATATAACCAAGTATAATTGATATATTTAAAACATAGAAAACCCAATCAACAGTAATCAATAAGCACTTGAAAATTATATAAATAAATAATTTAACATAGTTCATTAAAATTAAATTTAAAAATAAATTAATTAAAAACATCAACGAGTTAATTGTGGAATATTTTAAGGAGTACTTGGGAACATGTGCACTGCCAGTGTACTTTAACAGTGCACCATATTTTGTTAAAATGTAGTCATCTTAAGCAGACAAGGAACGAAATATTTGGTAGAAGAAAGTTTAATTGCACCTATATTTGATACTTGTATTTTTCACAGTTCGTTACACTGTTTTAATTTAACTTTTAAATGTTGATAATTAATTCATTCATGTACTTACCTTTGACCCCCAGTAGCGGATGCATTTTTGTACTGAGGTGTTGTTAAACATTTATTCATTCATTCATTCATTCATTCATTCATTCATAAGATTTTTCCCAACGAAGTAGCATTTACGTTAGCCTACGAAAGCAAGTACACGACGATACTGTAATGATAGCAGTATCTATGTACCACGTATATAGTTTGAATGATATATCGTATATTATGGTATTTTTTAGACACATACATCAATTTGTCGCCTATGGTATTCTATTTGGTATATACCGTAAATCTAGGCCCACCTTGAACAGAAGTATGCTTTACATAAAAAAAAAAAGTTTGGTTTGTTTAACGACACCACTGGAACACATTGATTAATTAATAATCGGATATTGGATGTCAAACATTTGGTAATTTTGACTCGTAGTATTAGAGGAAACCCGGCTTTACATAAAGGCCTGTTTCTCGGTTAGAAGTTGTGTCTGTAAGCGTCACGAACAAAACAAATGAAGAAAAAAACAAGAAGAAAAAAAAGGCCTGCCTTGAATAGAAGCCTTCTTTACATAAATGTCTGTTTGTGCTACTGTATTTTTGTCAAAGTGGCATTATACTCCTCACTTCCGTTGCATGAGGTCAAAATCTTACAACAACATGGCGAGAATAACATGAAAGGCTCGGTTTATAATCCTACATTAGAAGATGTCACAACAAGGCTATTTTGAAACGTTTGCATTAAAATAATTAGAAGTCTGCTTTGAATAGAGACTGGGTCTCGGAGCGTTGCATAGAAAAGAAGTCTAGGCGTCTATTCGAGGATGTACGGTAGATAACGAAAACGTGGGTAAACAAGGGGAGGTAATCCAATTACAACTTACCCACGACAAAGCCGACGACCACTAGCAGAAGGAAGAGTCCAAGCAAACCTCTCATGGCGGGAATCTGTCACAAATATCTAGCGTGCGGCGCGAGTCGGCCAAACCTGAAACAAAAAACCT